>NC_079906.1:23290051-23354745 GCF_024868665.1 Triplophysa rosa
CTCTCTCACTCTCTCTCTCTCACACACACTCACTCTTTCTGACTCAGTGTCTCTCTCTCTCTATCAGATCTCACAGTGTTTCCACATAAAGAGCAGAACTCATTCAATAATCTTCAGCCAAACACCCAATACACTCTTTATATTCATGGACAAACAACCAGTGGGAATGTTTCAAAGGCCAGTTTAGATGTTAACACACCTCTTCTAGGTAAAAACACACATGCACCATCACACTTTCTCATTTAAACATGATGTTTGTATTAAATAATGTTTGTTCCTCACACATAAACTCACGTGAATCTCACATTTGAACACTGTGCTGTTAGCATTCAGGACATGAACTGTATTTATTTGACAGATTATGATGACATCATAACATGTTGTGTTCCACTGGTTCTCCTGGTTCTCGGCTTTGGGATCTTCTCAGTTTTAATAAAGACAGCGTAAGCACTGACGTCATAAGATCTCATGTGAGGAATGTGATGATTTCAACGTTGACGGTGGTTGTTGTTGGCTCACGCACACACAGGTGTAAAGAATATTTCTGCTCAGACGTTGCTGACCCAGGTTACAGTCTGATAGGACACTGGCTCCTCAACGCTCCACCTCAGGTTTAGATGATTCCATCTTTCTGTTTGTCTTATATTTACAGTATTATCTGCAGTAATATGCCGTGTTTCTATCCGTTTCTTATCTAGGCTAACAGCAAGGTTTGTGTGCTGAGGCTGGAAACGGTTTTCACCATTGACCAGCAGAGCGAGAAGAACGTCATCCGAGTGGAGCGTCGCGTGTCTTCAGCTGAAGATGTGAAGGATCAGACTTCAGATGATGAAGAGAACAGCGTCAGTCCCTCCAGTCCAGTGGATTTACCCGTCATAACTGCTGATAATCTGGATTATGTTATTTTATAAACCACAGCGTTTGCAATCATCTTAAATGATATTGAAGACAAATGACAAATTCACTACAGACGTTCAGATTCACACAGATTCGTTATTCTAAATACATGGCACATAAATCTGTTAAGAAATAAAAGGTTTTATTTTCATTTTGAAATCATTTCTATACTGTAGAAACTGCAGTTCAACGGAACGCTGTATGGTTTATGAAATCCATGCCTTCAGAGGTTAGCGTTAAAGCCCATCCAGTGTTTGATCAGATAGTGAGCGATGGCTTGTTTGGGTGGAAAGTTGAACACGGCATGTTTGTCTTTGACCAGCGCGCCGATCACCTGAACAACAGAGAACATTACGACCAGAATCATCAGACCACATCCATCAATGTGTAAATAAAGAATGGCACCTGTTCTCGTGTGAACCAGCGAGCTTCTTCGATTTCATTTTGATCCACTTTGACGTCACTCGTCAGAGCAACGCAGTGGCAGCCAATCATCAGACAGGACGGCATCGGCCACGCCTGACACGTCTGGTACTGAACCGGACCCACCAGAACACCGCTCTCCTCCAGAACCTCTCTCCTCACGGCAGCTTCAACCGTCTCCCCTGACACACGCAACATCGGAACATTTAAAGGGACAGTTCACCCCCAAAAATCTGTTTGACTTCTGCACAACACAAAAGAAGAGATTTTGAAAAATGTTGCTAACAGAAAAGCGTCAGTCCCCATCGACTTGCGTTGGTTTTGTGTCCACACAATAGAAGTCAATGGGGACCGACGCCTTTTAAAAAAAAAATCTTCTCTTGTGTTTTGCAGAGGAAAGAAAGCCCCAGAGGAAAAGATGACCGCATGTTCGTGTTGAAGGTGAACGACTCCTCTCAGTTTTATTTTTAGCTGACATCTAAATGTCACTGCATCAGAATCGAGTCACGTTTTTGTTTTTTTGAAAGGCAATATAAAGATATAGCTGCGAAATGTTGCTCACGAGTCATTGGCTCAGAAAAGAGACTCCAGTGTTGATATTTAATCTGTCGACATTTATAAGCGCGCTTGACTCAAGCGGGCGTGAGATACCTGCTTCGATAAATCCAGCGAGACACGAGAACATTCCGGAAGGAAAACTCTTCTTGCGTCCCAGCAGACACTGATTCCCGTCGGCGTGGATCACTAACATGATCACCACAGGATCTGCGGGAGCGGACAGATGAGACGAGTGTGAGAGATCGTGTTCTCTGGAGGCTCGCCGGCCGAGCACTAATCGAGCGTTTACTTGCCAACTCTGGGATAGCAGGTGTTGTGGACGCCCTGGAGACTTCTGCAGCCTGCTCTCAAACAGGTCCTCTTGTAGCCTCCCTCTTCTACTTGGGTTTTGCTTCCACACGTCGGGCAAAAGCTGTATGTGCTGTGCCACGCGAGGACGGAGCGCGCTTGAGCGATGACACCTGTGTGTGTAAAAATCATTATCGCACACTGTTCATGCGTGTGTGACTGATAGTAAAGAGACATGCCGTTGCTAAGGTGTTCTGAGTGGTTGCTAGGGTGACTCGTGTTCATCCTTTAGAGACACACACTGTGACACAGAATCTCACCTGCGTCGCTGTCACCGAGCAGCAGGAGTCCGGGCATCGGCCCCTTCAGAAAGAAAGCGTTCGGATCTTTTGCTTCCATGAGTTTCGTGGGATCGTCTTGGGTGTTCAGAGCGAACCAGGTGACCAGCTCGTCTCCCTCGGTCTCCACGCGTCTCTCTTGCTTCTCAGCCCCCAAGAAAACCACCACGGTATCGCTCTGTCTCAACAGCTCCTCCACAGAGCCGGCTCTGAGCTTGCACAGTCTCACGTTTGGCTCGCCCTCGCTCGCGTCTTCTGCTCGCGGCGACACCAGAGGATTCAGATTGTGAAAGAGAATGAAAACGCTGCGTGCAGAAGATCGCTGCGCAGCGAGCCACTCGGAGTCTGTGCGTTTCTCGCTCATTCTGTTGAGAATGTCTCTGTTAAAGTAGATATCCGGCTCTTCAGTCTCTCTTTCAGGCAGAACGCGATGAACGTCGCCGTCCCAGCTGCTGGACAACAAACGGGCGATGTGTCTGTGACCCCAAAACAGAGCCACGTCTCGAGCCGTCTGACCTGACCTGTTTGTTGCGGTTGTGTCACACCTGTAACAGATGATGGTGTTATTAAACGATCCGATCATGTGGTTACATACAGTGTGCTTCAGTGTCACCCTTTAGACAGTAAGAGTTTGATCAGCTCATAGTGTCCGTGTCTGGCGGCGAGCATCAGTGCGGTCCAGCCCGTCTCTCCTCTCTGGTCCATCAGCTCACTGGACTGAGACATCATGACACAAACCTTCTCCACGTCTCCTCTGGATGAACGGTCCAGAAACTCTTTCACCAGCTCAGCTTCAATGCCGCTCATCCTCTACACATTCGGATGGAACAACACTGTGTACTTCACCAGCGGACAGAGTTTTTTTCAGCGTTATGATGTTCGTTCTTTTGGGAGTTTGACACATCAGATACTTAAAAATACAAGAAATCATGCAAGTACAATTTAACGTCTTACTGTACGTTTTGTATTTACGCACACCTAATATAAATATAACACATTACACAAAAATGGACATGATATAACTTGTCTAACGTTATAAGGACAGTAAAAGTAACACACGTCGCCTCATGTTTATCAATAACCGAGGATTACGTGACGTCACACGTAATGTAAAATGCTTTTTATTTCTTAATCTATGCAGAAAAAAGTAACTACTCACAATGTCAAGCGTATTCGTTCTTTGGGTGGTCTAAAGTTCAGTTGGTGTAATGTCGCGCGATGATGATGCGCTGAAGCGGCAGAGAGAGAGACGCGCGCGACCTCTAGTGGAGGAGTCTGTCACTACATCTCCATTCTTACAGCCTTGAGTAAATATCATTTACTGACGTAATTTACTCCTATATAAATGTAAAATCAATATTACTTGATCCTCAAATAAGTATTGAACCGACTCTTAAAACCATTATTTAACTTAAATAAAGTAATAAAGTAACTACTAAAAGTAGAAACGTATTTAAAGGAGCAGTTCCGTCATGATTTACTCACCCTCTTTCCATTTCAAACCTTTATGACTTCCTTCCTTCCGCAGAACACAATAGAAGATATTTTGGAAAATGTTGGTAACAGAACAGCACAGCCCACCATTCACTTCTATTGTAACCAATGCAAGTGAATGAAGGGCTGTTAACAACCTTCTTCAAAATATCTTCTTTTGTGTTCTGCAGAAGTCATAAAGGTTCGAAATGGAAAGAGGGCGAGTAAATGATGACAGAATTTTCATTTTGAAGGTGAACTGCTCCTTTAAACTGTGACAGAATGTTTCTCACGATTTTAAATCTTTAGATAATTATAAAAGTTGTAGATAATTATAAATGTTTTTAAATTTTAAGCAAAATCTATGCATGAATGTAACCATAATCTCACCCTCTGTAAATAATGTCTATTGATCATGTTTGTTTTTGTTTACTTTCTAAACTCCATCAGTCAGCAGATGATTCATTAACAGAGAGATTGTAGGTCAGAAACTCTGAGCATGCAGCGATGAGATCAGATGAGATCAGGTGAGAGGAACATCACAGAAACATTCTGATGGACAAACATTTCTCATCTGAAGGTTCAGTTCAGCGTAAAAGCAGAAGAGATGAAGCTCGACCCATGTGTTCTGTACCGCCACACCAACAGCTCACAGACGCGCCGCTCTTACTACGGTACGCTCGAGCTTTTACCACCGTTCACTGAAAAACAGAAAAAGCTGATGTCATTTGATGTCATTTAGTGTGCTGTGTTTATTAATATATCTTTTTTTCTAATATTGTGTAATATCTTGTAGAGACAGAGAGCAAGTGTGTTTGCACAATGTGCTGAAAGGACTTTGTATTGTCTGTTGGCAAACACAAACAACCAAAACCACCACGGACAATCAAACACATCCAAATGGGAAAAACAACACGTTCACACACTTTCTGAACACATTTGCTGTTAAAGTTTGAGTTAAAGAATTGCCTGTTTTTCCTGCGTGACATTGTGTGTGTGTGCGTGTGTGTGTGTGTGCGTGTGCGTGCTGAGAGACTCTTGTTTCAGTAACACAACCACACCAGCTCACATGAAATGCTGTGTGTGTGTGTGTGTAATAGATACAGGTAGAATATAAAGAGCTCAGGTAAGTCTTCAGGTGAGACGCTACAGATGATCTCGAGGTAAAATTAACCAACAGAAATAGACACAAGTTTCTAAAAGAACAGTCTTAGATGTTTGTACAGTTGTGTGGATATCTTCATCTTTGTTTTAAGGTAACGTCAGATGTGTGTCTCATTGCCGACTGTTTGTATTTACCTCGCTCATATATTTCTGACTTTCTTCACTGCTTTTTATTTGAGGTGATGTTGGTCAAACGCGTTGATGTTTTCATAGTTTCATGAAACGCTTTTTTACTTTAAAGAGTGTTTGTTCATACAGCCGCTGTGGTTCTACACGTGTGTTTTTAAGGGAATATGCTGAATATGATGAAGAAGATGAAGGCAACAGTATGACACGACCGGACACTTTCATTTCTCTGGACGCTGAGAGCGACGTCGCTGCCAGGAGAAGAAAAGCAGCCCTCGTCAGGTGTGGATTCAAATGAATCATGTGTTCACTCAATCACCAACTGGTATGATTCACTCCAAACACACGTGTGTCTGTGTTTCAGATCCAAGACTTTAGATCCTTCGCTGCTTCTGCAGGTCCAGAGTGACTCTGAATTAAAGTGTGAACGCAGAAAACCGCAGTCGCATCAGGTGTGTGTCAAATGAACACTTCATGTGATGAATCTTCAGGTTGAGCTGCTGTCAATATTTATTCTCATTCCAGGTCACAGAATAATGACGGAATAATAATGATCTTGTATTGTATTTGTAGTTTCTGCGCACTAATTCCCAGTACCACAAAGTTTTCAAAGACATAAGAGACGATGAAGAACTGCGACAGAGTACGTTCACACAGTTTGATGTCACGATGGCACGCGTGTCAATACAGTAAACATGTGTTTGTGTGTGTGTTTAGGTTACACGTGTGCTTTACAGAAAGATATTCTGTACCAGGGCAGACTGTTCGTGTCTCAGAACTGGATTTGTTTCCATTCGAAGGTCTTTGGAAGAGACACAAAGGTGAAAGAGAACTGCAGTACATCTGAATGCTGTCGTGGATTTTTCTGATTTTTAAAATCGTCTTTGTTTTCCTTCAGATTGCGATTCCTGTAACTTCTGCGACGGACATCAAGAAAACAAAAACGGCCATCTTAGTGCCAAACGCACTCGTCATATCAACAGCACACGAGCGAGTAAAAATCCCTTCAAGACTTTGTGAATGTGCCGATGAGTCAGAAGTGTGCTCTTCTAACCGCTCTCGTGCTGTTTTTCAGCACGTGTTTGTGTCGTTTCTGTCTCGAGACACCACGTACAAGGTTTTGATGTCGGTTTGTCCTCATCTGGTTGTAAGTTGATCAGTGAACTCTTATTCAGTTCGCTGAAAAAAATGATTATGTGCCTTAGTAGACTATTAAATATACTTCATAGAATTATGTTCCTGTTTTTCACCAAAAATTTGAGTTAAAACACATAAACATCTTGGGAATAAAACCTTCTACTTTTGGTTGTTAAGATTTGAATCATTTTGTTTGAGTAGTTTTAAATCCAACTCAATTGTCAAAAGTTGAGTTTACTTATATACTTTGAGTTGAGACTAAATGGATTTAAGAAGTCGAATTGACTGTATTCTGGTTAGTAAGTTGTACTTGAATTGTTAGGAGGATTTTGATGGGCAAATTCTGCGAGGAATTGATTTCAGTGCGTGTGTTCTATGCAGTGATGATGTGAGTGAATGTTGTGTTTGACAGGAGAAGAGTCCGATTCCAGCACAGAATCTGAGGCGTCACCCCGTCACGGTGAGAATCCACAAACTCTCTCCGTCTGCATGTCTTCATGTGTGTTTATGCACATCATGTCTGCTGTGGTGTTCTTCTGCAGGATTTCTCAGCGGATCTCTCGGACCTGGACGCTCCGGTCAGACGGACACATCATCACACAGACGACAGCAGCGCTTCAGACTCACCAGAGTTTGACAAAAGTCCACGTGCGTATCTCAAGATGTTCAGACGTCACTTTAGTGCACTTGATTTTCCTCAAGACCTTGAGGAGAGTTTCTGTCTTCACGTTGGCAGAATTCCCCAAACACTCGCAAACGTCTAAACGCAAAGATGATCTGGATTCTCAGCCACAGCCCAGCGATGGACATCTGAGGTGTAAAGGTAAAAGATGTTGAGTGCGGTCATGTGAACGCAAGCTGGTGTATTTCCTTCTGAGCGTTTGCTTCATGTGCTTCAGGATCAGCGGAGGTCACGAAGACACCCAGAGCGCTTTCCTTCTCATTTAACACACTTGTGTCGGTCTGTCTCTGTCTGTAAGTTTATAAACTCACACTCCTGTCACACCATCACCTTCCTTCAGGAGAGTGACTGTTGTGCGCTCTCTTCTCTCAGGGTTTGTGTTCTGCTCTTGTCATCATGTTACATGGCCTTTAAGATCGTGTCTCTGGAGGAACGGCTCACCTCGCTGGTCTCCACCGACTTTCCTCATGAAGGGTAGAAATCAACGCGTGCTTTCATTATTCTCTGCATTCTCATGAGCGACACATGTGTTTTCATCTTGAATGTGATTTCAGAGGCGAATATGTCGGACATGCAGAAGAGATTTACTCGGTGATTTCTGCGAGTCTTCTGAAGTTGGAGAAGGTTCGTTTGTGACGTCTCTGAACAGTAACTGGTGAACTCTCAGAACTGAGATGATTTCTTTCAATGTCAAATCAAGTGTTTACCAGGAGAAAATCAAGATGACATGAAATGATTTTTGACTCTTCCAGATCCACAGAAATCTGCAGAAACTCCTGGAGACTCTGTCTGATGCGTGACATTCAGGGGTTTTTCTGTGAAACAGCGTGCGGTGCGGTGACGGCCGGGCTTGATGTTAATGTGAATGTGTCGCTTCATTGCCCGTGAAAAAGGTCGGCATGAGCATCACAACTACACGTCTGTCAAGTTCTCACCCATGACTACACTGAACACAAGTAGCTGAATATAATCAGATATGCAAATAATATGAATGTGTTGTAATGTCATACTGTAGATGTAGGTTTTCGTGTCTAGATGTGTTTTCACGTGATGTGAGCTCATATATGACGTGCTCATGAATGTGGACTGATCTGATGCTGTAGCGTGTGGTTCCTGTGAATGACTTTGGAACGATCTGCAAACCATCACGATGAAACGAGAGTAAAGTGAAATACAGTATAAGCTTGTGTTATGGGCAGATGAACGCTTACGTTTAATTGCCATATTAAAAAAATAAAGGCAATATTTTGTCAATGTTGTGTGGTGTGAAACACAATGTTCTTTGAGTGTGTGTTTGTCATTGTGAGGGCTCAGTGCGTGAAAGAGCTTCTTGTTTTATATGCTAATGTCAGTGAATGTCGTCGCTGCTCTCCACAGAAAACCATTGTTTTCTCCTTCATCTGGAATGAGTGCCCAGTGCTGCACAGAGTTTGATGTTTTCTGCTTTTATACATACACGACAAAAAGAAAAGAAAAGAACAAGACATTATATATAACATCTAGAATAACGCGACATTTTCAGCGCGCAATCACGCACTGCCTACACATCACTTTTATTTTCTATTCATTTCATGTGTAGCCTTGAAGATGACTCCAATTCTTCTCTATGTTACAAAACAACCCGAATCAAACCGTGACGTGTACACGACCCCAGTGAATGGGCATCTGGAGTTGAAACGCTTCTTTCAGGCGGTGCCAAGTGGACGATCACGAGTGTCGTTACGTCCAGCCTCTCACTTCAGACTGGACACAGCGTCGTTACGCTCAGACTCATTAGAAACCGCCGGTGATGCTGATGGATGCGCGGTGCGCGTGAGAAGAACTTTTACCCGCGCGCACTCTGGTTCTCCTGATCTCCATCATGTCCGATCAGCCCTCATCTCCTCCAGCCGGACAGAAATCCGCCCTCAGGGTGACCGGCTCATCTGAGAGCAGGTTTCAGGTGGATCCGGTGGCGGAGGGCTCGCGCTCTTCGGCCGGTGAGGAGTCGAAGGGCAGATTGCGGGCGGTGAACTTCCTCAGCCCGTCTGACGGAGCTCCTGACGCGGGTGTGAATGGAGACACGGTGAGAAGTGAAGCCAGTCTCCACTCGTCTACTGGAGGTCTCAGTCATTTCTCAGACACTCACAGCAACACATATTACCTGCGGACTTTCGGTCACAACACCATCGACGCGGTACCGAACATCGACTTCTACCGGCAGACAGAAGCGCCGCTGGGAGAGAAACTCATCCGACCGTCACTCGCGGAACTGCACGAAGAGCTCGACAAGGTGCATCTCTCGTAACCTGAGTAACACACACATTCAAGTCGTTTTGCACATTTAAGCAGCACAGAAATGTGAAAGAAAAGAACCGCATTGTAGCTAACGAATGATATAAAATGACAACATGTAAAACATCCTCATGCTTCAAATCGACTTTCATGAGACTGTTGTGCTTCTGTGGTCTCGTTGTGTTTAACATAACATTGTGTTTTACTGCAGATGACAAAAAGAATCCTACATTTAAACACTTCATTTGTCCTGTCAGAAGACGCTTTTAGCAAAAGCAACGTAAACATCTCAAGCAGTTTATCAGAAGAGTATCACCTGTTCATGATGTCAGGTGTTGTGTTGTGTTGTGTTGTTCTCTCGATTCCGTGTAGTTTAATCATATGCACATATGTGTTTCTTCTGCCCACACATCCTACATCACACGTGTTTCTGCTCATATGACTGAATGTTTAATGACATCAGAACACACACACACACACGCACACGCACACGCACACACACACACACACACGCACGCACGCACGCACGCACGCACACACACACACAGTGTTGTGAGACAATAGTGTCTGTCACACACCCCCTCTGAGTGACCCGCTGCAGTTCACGTCACAATAGTTCAGTGTATGACTCCTGACGTTTACTGACACGTCACACGCACAATATTTGAGTTTGGTTCCAAAATGAGATGGCTCCGTTTTTAAAATGTCATGTTTTTACTCTGTTAGTTAGCTGTATTCTTTGAGTTATTACGGCTTAAATCAAAACAAACCAACTGCAGTTTGATTGATAGTCATTGGAATGCACAATATAAAAACATGATTTTTGACATTTCTTTCAAACTCGTGTTATCTCATTTTGGAACCAAACTCTTCATATTGAGCTAATAATAAAAAAAAATAAAATTAAAATTAGGGTTAGGGTTAGGGTTAATCTCTTCTGAAGCTCCAGTGACAGACACACTTGTGACTCTTTTTCTAATGGAGATGAATGTGTTGTGTCAGGAGCCGTTTGAGGAGGGCTTCCCCAGCGGTGAGGACGTGGCCGCCACAGACACTCTGGCACAGAAAGAAGCGTCGGACTCGAAAGGAGGAACAGTGAAGTTTGGATGGATTAAAGGAGTTCTGGTGAGTTTCGGAGCACGGCTCGTTGAGCAGACACATCGAGAAGATGATTTGAGAGGTTTGTGTGTGCAGGTCAGATGTATGTTGAACATTTGGGGCGTGATGCTGTTCATCAGGATGTCGTGGATTGTGGGTCAGGCCGGGATCGGTCAGTATCTCACGTGATGTCACATTCTGTTGTGCCGTTGGTTTAGATGTGTGGAGTGATTGTTCTGGTGTGGTGTGTGTGCAGCTCTGTCGTGTGCCATCGTTCTCATTGCTATAGTCGTGACGTCCATCACCGGTCTGTCCACGTCAGCGATAGCCACCAACGGTTTTGTTCGTGGAGGTGAACGCATGCGGATTATTTCATTACAACCGTAAATGTGATTGTGCGGTCGGATGATTGTCATTGCGTGTGGGGTTCTTTTCAGGCGGAGCGTATTATCTGATCTCCAGGAGTCTGGGTCCAGAGTTTGGAGGATCTATCGGTCTGATCTTTGCCTTCGCGAACGCCGTCGCTGTGGCCATGTACGTGGTGGGCTTCGCCGAGACGGTGGTTGAACTTCTGGATGTGAGTGGAACACGAAGGGCACGTGATGAGTGTGTTGTTCACACAGATGTTGTGTTCTGACACCGTTGTCGTCACTGTGTGTGTGCGTGTCAGAGTATAGATGCTCTCATGACAGATGAGATCAATGACATCAGGATCGTGGGAACGCTCACGGTTATTTTACTGTTGGGAATCTCTGTGGCTGGGATGGAGTGGGAAGCAAAGGTCCGTATGTAAACTCCATCTGTTTCATTCTTTCACGTGTCACACGTGTGTTCACTTGTGTTTCTCTTGCGTCACAGGCTCAGATTGTGTTGTTGATCATTCTTCTGGCGGCGATTTTCAACTACTTCGTTGGATCCTTCATTCCAATGGAATCAAAGATGCCCAAAGGCTTCTTCGGCTATAATGGTGGATTCTCTCGTTTCTCTTTTCTCTTTTGCTCATGCCAGTCTTTTGTGATCCTTTGTCGTGTGTAGAGAAGAGAAGTGTTTCTCCTGTTTGATTTCTCTTCACAGCTGCTATAATGATGGAGAACATGGGTCCAGACTTCAGAGATGAAGAGACGTTCTTCTCTGTCTTTGCCATCTTCTTTCCGGCTGCTACAGGAATCTTAGCAGGTGCCAACATCTCTGGAGACCTGACGGTGAGATTCATTCTCTTCGTTGTTGTGTTCGGTCCATCTCTGAACGAGTAATGATTGTTCCGGCTGGATTTTGGACGTGTTCAGGATCCACAGTCTGCGATCCCTAAAGGAACCCTGCTGGCCATCCTTATCACGGGAGTCGTGTACATCGCCGTGGCCATCTCGAACGGTAAAGAGAGTTTGTCTGTGGTCTTGACTGACACGTGAGAGCTGATATATGAGGAGTTTTGTGTTTTCAGGCTCTTGCATCGTCAGAGACGCTACAGGAGATGATAATGACACTATGGTGGGTTCACTGGAGAACTGCACAGACGCCGCCTGTACGCTGGGTTATGATTTCTCCATCTGTAAAGAGGGAGGCTGCAAGTACGGACTTCAGAATGACTTTCAGGTATCTGACACAAATGTCCTTCTATCAATCTGTTGATCCAGACATGGGGTCCAACGACATGAATTTCTAAACATGGTTCGGGAGGAGCCCAAACATTCATCATTAAGAGCGTATATAAGCGTCAGTTCGTCCGGCGTCCCTCCTCCTCTCCGTCTCCTCCTGCTTTGCTCTTGTTTGGCCTCGGTGCGGCTCCATTACAAGCAGCGTTGGGTGTAACTAGTTACTAAGTAATGAGTAACTGTAATTGAATTACTTTTCCCTTAAAAAAGTCAAGTAAGGGATTTAATTACAGTTACTTCGGATGTAATTGAACTAAATACTGTGTAATGTATACAATAGTGGAATCGACATTACAATTCAAAGTGTAACTTTACAATGCATGCATTAACATACCTTTCTCACATTTGTAATACTTTGGTCAGTTAATAAGAGTACTTTATGTAGTTTTATATGATTTATTTGAATGAATTAAAAGAGCCGTTTCGCGTCTGTCCTTGAATCACTGAACTAATCAAGGTTGATGTAGGATATAGAAAGTCATTAGTAATTAAATACTTATTGGAGAGAGTAGGGCTGTGCCGATAAACGATATCATATCGAATCGAGATAGAATGTATTTCAAAAACGATGATAAGCTATTGGCATTTTGACTCGATATGGATTAATCTTACAGTCTAACAGAACGCAGAAATAAACGCAACAACAGTCAGTCAGCGTGCAGCTTTTATCATGCGCGTCAAAGTACAAAGTCCATTTCATACTGCACTTGGCAAAGAAAACTCAACAAGAGGAGGAAAACATGACAGGAAGCGGAAACAAAAGTGAAACTAACCTAGAGTTGTCATCACGCGGTTTATCAAGTGTCTTATTTTTTTCGCAATCGCCGGTTAAACAAAACAAACTTGAGGCGCAATTGCAAGCGAGTTACTTTGAAACTCAAGCACAAACGTTTTTATATCCATCGTTAACATATCTGCTAAAATGAGCTGGTGCATATGAAACAAACCAGCACAGCCATGTACAGATAAGAGATGTAATGAAGTGAGTTTGTGTGCACATTAAAATATTGACCCTTGTATGTAAGATGCTTGCATGATTAAAGAAATGTACTACAGTTTATGTGAGATGTCTTTAAGGTTCACTGAATTCACTGAATAAAACCCACTACTCGAGCAAGACATTATTGCAGCGTTATGTATGTGCGCAGGTGCTGAGCCAATAGCGTTCGAATGTACACAATAACGGAGCCCTTTCATTGGTTGAATGTAGTGAATGAACACTCCCTTTACTTAACGAGTCAATTGAGTCAAAATGAGACTGAATGAACTTGTACATGTTGTTTATGGCCTAATATCCTCTGTGTTGCAACAGTGCATTCATTTAATTGAATTTTAACTGGTTAAAGGTTAACTTTTGTTAATAAACTGTATTTAAAATAGATTCTTTTAAATACAGTTTTTTTATTAAATATATATCGAAATAAATATCGTTATCGATCAATATAGAAAAAAACTATCGAGTTTACTTTTTTGCCATATCGCCCAGCCCTAGGAGAGAGTCATTATTACAGTCATCTAATTACACTTTTGAATATGTCATTAGTAACTAGTAATGAATTACTTTTTTAGAGTAACTTGCCCAACACTGATTACAAGGGGGGTTAAAGTCCCCGTGAACCAGAAGTTGCGATCGTTTTTACTTCCGTATTTTAATGCATTTCTGAGTAAAACAGAATTTCGAATGAGAAAAATAGTGGGCGTGGCTTGTGTTTTTCACCACAAATTGATTGGATGTAGTATATGTTGCATTTTGAAATGAAAGGGGAGGAGTTAATGGAGATTATGAGGGCACATGATATTTTAAAAGACAATGACCCACATTGATAAGCTATTTACAATAAACGCTGCGATATTTCATGAAAAAATAGGAATTGTCATTTTTTATTTCACTGGGCCACCGGCGCTCAAGCCGAACCTCAGGTTCAAGCCCTTTTTGAGTACACCAAGCCAAGTTTGTTTACCATTGTCTGTTAGGGCTGAACGGGCAGGTGAATTTGTGAACCACAGAATGTGACTGATTGACATGGAAAGTGACCAAACACGGAGGTTTTTTCGTGCGGTTTGGAGTGGATTTATTTGTGAAGCTGATATTGCAATAATAGAGCAACGTGCACAACAGCCCAGTCCTGTCATAATGTGATGCAGGTTCAACTAAATCCACATCCAGAGAGACATACGGTGTTTCTCGCTCATAACTCGGGAGATTTGATGGAGTTTTCTCAGTTGTGTCTCATTTAGGAGAAGTGAAGAGAATCAAATGAGACTGTAGTTTAAAATGTGCGTAGTTGAAATGAAGAGTCTGGAGGTGTGAAATGAATGTACGTAGATTGTAATAATGTGGATTTGAGTCGATGTGATGAGAAATGTTTGAGTTGATATTGAGATCTTCAATAATATTGACTTTTGATTGCAGACGAGACCAATCTGAGCTCAAACTCTAATGACAGAGAGAGAGAATCTCAGGAGAAATAATATGTTTATGAAAGCTGATGAATTGCTGTTGTTTTGTGAGGTGATGAGTTTGGTGTCTGGGTTTGGTCCTCTCATTACCGCTGGGATTTTCTCTGCCACGCTCTCATCTGCACTGGCTTCACTGGTCAGCGCTCCTAAAGTCTTCCAGGTGAGATCTTCACTTCTCTTTATCATCTCTGACGTTTGTTTACATCTACATTTATTCATTTGGCAGACGCTTTTATCCAAAACGACTTGCAAGTAGGAGAGCAAATAAACATTTTGTCACCACGCTAAACAGTACTGTAACAGAGTTTGTTGGATAAGTACGCACGCGTTGAACGTGATCGAAATCTTAACTTTTCCTGTCATCATAAACTGTATATTGTTTTATGTAAAGTAACTGTATATGTTTTCATGCTGTCCTGTTTGTTATGTGCTGTGTGTTTTCGTAGGCTTTGTGTCGAGATAACATCTACCCTGGACTGCACGTGTTCGCGAAGGGTTACGGGAAAAACAATGAGCCGCTGCGAGCGTACGTGCTCACGTTCATCATCGGTCTGGCCTTCATTCTGATCGGTACATCACACGCTACTGCACACAGACCATCCGCCTGCGCTCCGTGTTATAAACTGACCCGTCGAATGCGTTTGTTTTTCAGCCGAGCTGAACATCATCGCTCCCATCATCTCCAACTTCTTCTTGGCTTCTTATGCTTTGATCAACTTCTCTGTGTTTCACGCGTCGCTGGCGAACTCTCCAGGCAAGCGTCACATCCGTCATAAAAAGAATCACGGTCACGCTAGACTTTAAGACTTTGCTGCTAAATGTTCTACACAGATGTCCTGCGTATAGTGCTATTATCAGTGTTTCATCCATTCGCAGAACTTTGAAATGTGCCAAAATCCCAAACTAGAGTTCTGGTTTGCATCGTTCACATGAAAGTTTACATGTAGTCATTTAGCAGATGCTTTTATGTAGTGTATATAGTGAATGAAATGAAAGGTGCGGTGTGTGACTGTGATGGTTTTGAACTGAAACAGGATGGCGTCCCAGTTTTAAATACTACAACAAATGGGTGTCGTTGTCTGGAGCGGTGCTGTGCTGCGTGGTGATGTTTGTCATAAACTGGTGGGCCGCTCTTTTCACTAACGTCATCGTCCTGGCGCTCTACATATACGTCAGCTATAAGAAACCTGGTAAAGACCTGTTTTCACATCTGATGTGTGATGCTGTGAATGACACGCTCAGGACCGTAACATGAGTGTTTGTGCTGCAGATGTGAACTGGGGTTCATCTACACAAGCGCTGATGTATAATCAAGCCTTATCTCACTGTCTTCATCTCACCGGAGTGGAAGATCACATCAAAAACTTCAGGTGATCCACCTCATCCACACACACATTCATCAGAGATATGCGCTAAATATAAACGAAGAGTTTGCTTCCACAGTGAGATAAAAATCATGTTCTTTTTATTGTGCATTCCAATTAATATCAATCAAACTGCCGTTGAAAACGCAATAAAAAAACACGATTACATAATAAAAGCATGACTTTTGAAAGCGTGATCTCATTTTGGAAGCAAACTCTTCAAATGTAAGCACATGTTTATGTTCGCCCTTCAGACCTCAGTGTCTCATGATGAGCGGTTATCCGAACTCCAGACCAGCGCTGGTGTATCTCGTGCACGCCTTCACCAAGAATGTGGGCTTGATGATCTGCGGTCACGTGCGCACTGTAAGTAGCGCTAGAAAGGGTTTCTCCAAGCGTTCCGGTGTGCAAACGACTCACGTGTTTGTGTTTTCAAAGGGGTACCGTAGACCGAATCATAAAGATATGATGAACGAGCAGGTGCGCTATCAGCGCTGGCTCCTGAAGACACAAATCAAAGCTTTCTACACACCTGTGTTTGCTGAAGATCTCAGACAGGGCGCTCAGTTTCTCCTACAGGTCACCGCACATCACCAATGGTGCTTCTAAACGTCCCGGTTACATCGGTGTCACGTGTTGAGTGTCGCTTTGTTGTGAATTCACAGACGACGGGTTTGGGTCGGCTGAAACCGAACACGCTTGTATTTGGCTTTAAGAATAACTGGAGAGACGGTGAAATGAAGGATGTTGAAACCTACATCAACACCATCCAGTGAGTGTAAAATGGGCTTCTAATCCCGAACAGAAGAAGTGAGATCCGTCTGTCATCTGATGTGTGTGTGTTTCAGTGATGCGTTCGATCTGCAGTATGGTCTGGTTCTTCTCAGACTGAAGGAGGGTCTCGACATCTCTCACATTCAAGGTCAGGATGCTTTATGAACCACTCCTTTAGATTGAGATATGACACATAATGCTTTAGCTCAGCTCGTGCCGTTCCTTCTTCAGATGAATTTCTGTCCACACATGAGAAAACTCCCGGAATGAAGGATCTGCTGGTGTCCGTCAACATTAAAGACTTTGACAGTGATTCTTCTAAACCATCATCCAAAACCACCAGCTGTCAGAGCAGTCCTCTCATCTTCAAAGGTCACATGTTTCAGAATATTCACACGGTTATAAACTCCCACCCCATTAGATGTGTGACTGTAATCCTGGACATAGAAGATGATTAACCTTCACAACATGACATGTTCTGGGATTTCTGTTTAATGTGGTACAGATTCTGTTATGCTTCAGAATATCCTGATTAAAAGCCTTTGATGATGTCACGTTCCTTAAAATTCCTTCATGAAATCTTGCTTAAACTATAAATATCAATTCGGTCTCTTGACGTGTTCCTGTGTTGTGATATCAGACACAAAGAGCCGTCCTGCTCATCTGAGTCCAGCAGACCAGAGACTTCTGACAGCCAGTCAACAGTTCAAGAAGAAACAACACAAAGGAACTATTGACGTTTGGTGGCTGTTTGATGATGGAGGTATAGACCCCTTTGTCGCCGACGTCACGCTTGCGTCGCGGCTCTAGCTGGAGGCAAAACAAAGGGAAACTGGAGGCGGCCAATACAAACCAGCACAGATTGGGCTACATAAGGAGTTTAAAATATCATCTTGTTGTGTTGTTTAGTGCCATCATCAAACATGCTCGCGTTTCACTTCATAACACTTAAGAATAAAAAAACTGCTGTCTTTAGTTTGTGTGGATTATGATTTGGGTCTAAAAATATCTCACTTATGCCTAAATCATAAACTTTTGAACGCATAGGGTATGCTCGCTAACTTTGTTAGTTATACAATGAGCAGTTAACTATCGGCCAGAAACTAAACATAGAGGAAAGTGTTTGTCCTCTCTTCTTCTTTAGTCGTCACAAGTGCATCAGTATAAAGGGAGAGGGAACAGTGGGAACGCTCATGTTATGTGTCAGGTTTGTGTTCAAGTAAATGCGTTTGCTAACGTTTGCCTCTGTTAGTACACGAGGGCATCTATAGATGTGTACGCTCTCGGTTGATCTTCACTATACACGCTTGGCTTCTCTGTCTGGTAGGTGTAGATGTCAGGCCACTTAACTGGAGGAAATCATGTCAGTTCATCTCTGGATCCATTGAGTGAGCGCGTACAGGTCGGCCAGGTTCATGGCGTTAAAGTTCACTTTTTCAAAAACAATCGCGGTCCTAGACAGTGAGTGACCTTACATGTTCAAGTTTAATCTGATTTTTTTCTAGTCATTGTCAAAAAGCAAGCAAACAAAACGTGCTACCTAGCATCAGTGATGCGGTCAGGGGGATCTTTCTGCCTCCAGCTAAGCTCCGCCCACAATGTTTAGTAACAGAAAAGGCGTGTATTGGCAAGAAACATGATAATTTATTATAAAATCATGTTGTTGTAAGAGCATGTTTTGAATCATTGACATGTTGTTGTAGGCCTGACTCTTCTGATACCATATCTGCTGACCAACAAGAAGAAATGGAGAGACTGCAAGATCCGGGTGTTCATCGGTGGAAAGATAAACCGGATTGATCACGACCGCAGAGCGTGAGAAATATAATATAATACATGAAGAGTTTGGTTCCAAAATGACATAACTCCGTTTTAAACATTTTCCAAAATTCATGTTTTTATTGTGTTAGTTAGCTGTATGTTTTGAGTTATTATGGCTTAAATCAAAACAAACCAACAGCAGTTTGATTGATATTCATTGGAATGCACAATAAAAATGTTAAAATGTTATCTCATTGTGGAAGCAAACTCTTCATATAATAATAATACCGTAAACCAAGCTTTTATTCGTCCATAGAAATAATTCAGATTAATTTCTAAGCCTTTAAGCACAAGTGTTGGGATCAACAGCTTTATAAGATCGTGGGGTGTTTGTAGAACTACAGAAATAAATGATGGAGATCATCAGCTAATAGAACTCTAAAGCTTCTGTTCCTCTACAGAATGGCTGCATTACTCAGTAAATTCAGGATTGACTTTTCAGACATCACCGTTCTCGGAGACATCAACATTAAGCCAAAGAAACACAAGTAAGTTTAGATTGATCAGATGATCTTCTGCTCTGATGTCCAGTCGAGTTAACACACACGTCTCTGTATGGTGTGTTCAGTAAGGAGATGTTTCAGAACATGATCGAGCCGTACAGACTGAAAGAAGATGACATGGAGCAAGAAGATGCTGAGAGACTGAAGACACAAGAACCCTGGAGAATCACTGATAATGAGCTCGAGCTCTACAGAGCGAAGGTCTCATCATCATCATCATCATCATCATCATACACTCAATCAATCACAGAAAATAAACTGTACACCCCACCGGTGTAAATATAACCTTTCAGATGTTTTCTGGTTGATTTGAGCTTCAGCAGTTTCAGAAAGATATTCTATTCACGGATTATTGCAGTTCTCAGGCGGGTGATGTTGTCTTACCTGCTTGAACCAAATCGGTTCTCAATCTTTTTTCCTTTTCATTTAGTCTAATCGTCAAATCCGATTGAACGAGCTGTTGCAGGAACACTCGAGCACAGCAAACCTGATCGTCATGTAAGGGTTCATCACACATTAAACACTTCATGTGACGCACACGCGGTCTGATGTCTGTCTGATCTGTTCGCAGAACGATGCCGCTGGCCAGAAAGGGGACGGTGTCCAGCGCTCTCTACATGGCCTGGCTGGACACCTTATCTAAAGATCTGCCTCCTATTCTTCTGGTCCGAGGAAACCATCAGAGTGTTCTCACCTTCTACTCATGAGCACGACGTGATGCCACAATCATGACTTCTGGATATTGGCCTGATGTATGTTCGCTTGTCAAACACTCGTGTTTATTACATATCCAGTGAGAAATGATCAGATCTGATATTCTAGAGGGCTGAAATAGACGTAATGCTCATTTTTTAACTGTTCTGTTATCTGTCATGTTGTTCGCTGCGGAGAACTGATGTAGTTTTCCATCGGCAAGCAAGAGATTCTTTCCTCCTACACAGTACAGCAGATCTGAACAGTGTGAGATTGTTGTTGTTGTCAGGTTTAGTGTTCTAGAACATTTGGACCTGTGGACGGATGGTGTACGGAGTTTATCAAGAGTCCACTAACACTTATAAAGTTCTTCATGTTACAGAAGGTTGTGGCTGTGCACATGCAGGAGGTGAAAAGCAGGTGTTTTTGTTGTAAATGAATATGGTTGTACTACATTTATTAATTTATGTTTCTAATGCTTTAAGTACTTAAAATGCTCTTAAAATGTCTGGATGAACTGAAAGCAGATTGCTTTCCAGTGTTGCCAAAACAACATTAAAAGATTGAATTCATTAAATAAATAGTCTTCCTTTGAACGATATCACTTGTGTTTTTCATGCTTCGCTATTGAATCAGAAAGTGTTAAATATGAGTGCAAACAAATAATGAAATAGCAGGAACTTCACTAAAATCCATTTATTCATTGATGGTTGAGTCACAGAATTATTATTGCAGACAGCTGGGACATGTTTTGTGCCAAAAAGACAATAAAAACTAAAGAAAAGAGTCAAAGAAGGCCATCGGTTCAAATGTTTCATGCTGTATTGAATTGAATATGATTTCCATTCCTCAACAGTGTTTAACTGCATTTTTACACATGTTGATTCAAAAAGTGTTTTTAGACTTGAAGGGCTCTGTTAGAAACCATTGATCAGCTCATCACTCTGTCTTTAGAGCTCACAGTAAATCGTCTTTCATTAGCACTCGTGTGTGTGATTAATACCCCCCCATCCACTTGATTTAGGATTCATCACCGTTTTCTGTCAGAAATCGTGTGTAGAGAATGTCAGTCAGTTCCTCCCTTCAACAGAGTATCAAGCCAAACGGAGTTGATCCATACGACAGCGGTGATGACTGGGAGATCGGTGTCGGGAATCTGATCATTGACTTGGACGCCGATTTGGAGAAAGACAGACGGAGATTGGAGATGAATCGCGTTTTGAGCGTTAAAAGCGCGGCGGAAGGTCGCGAGGAGCTCAAGTACAATTGCGCGAACGCAGGCGCAGCGTTCGAAGGCCTGACGGGAGCGTCCGCGCAGCCCGCCGGTGAACACGGATATCTCTGCAAAGAACCCAAGAAATTCAAGCTGAAAAGACGGAGTTCCTCCATCGGCACGGACAAATTCCCGTCGCCGGAGATCGTGAGCGGACTTCCTAAAGTATGCGTCGCTAAACGGCGGGAGGCTCAAGGACGCGCCGCAGAGACTTCCGACATGAATTCAGCACCACCGCAGGCGGACAGCAACCCCGACGCCAGCGACGCGAGCGCCACCGCGACCTCGACCGCGCCGCACGCCAAAGCCAAAGACGGCAAGAAAGGGAAGAATCAGGGCAAAGGACTGAAACGAGAGAAAGACTCCACGAGGACGCGCAAAGACAAGGCCGGTGATGAAATTGGCCCGCTGTCAGAGAACGGATGCGCGTTCGGAGGGACGGAGAATCTCAGGGGCGGAATGGACGCGGCTATTGTTGAACACACTGACGACACGAGCACAGAAGAACACAGTCTGAGGACGGTAAGATCAAATCTGCCCTACACATCTTAACACGAGCTCGTGAGAAATAGGCTACACGCGACGCGGTTAAATAAGTTATGATGACGATTGATCCATCGAGCCGTGAGATCGATACTGTTTATGAATTCGGTCATGTAGTCCAGCTGAAAGCAAAATATTATAATATGAACATAGAATGTGATGATGTCAAGATCTTTCGTGGACGGGCAGAAATGGTTGAGGTGACGGTGGACGCGATGTTCATCATGACATTATATGTGCAGGAAAGCTTGTGTTGTGCGAACCTTTGCGCGTTATCTCTCGTGTGTCTTGTGTATGCGCTGAACGAAGAGATTCTTCTCAAACAAACAAAAACAAAAACACATCAACACACATCAAAGACATTTCACTCGCTTTCCAGTCTCAAGTTAATGACATGTGATTTCTTTTGTTTGTCAGCCATTTCCTTTGTTAACACACACATGCACTGTCCAATTCTTCATGTCTGTTGCTATTGGAGCCCCGAGAAACATCATTTCCTCCGTTGGTTTTTAACAAAGACATGCATGTTTGACGCTGAGATGTTGTTCGTGTGTTATTTACAGTTTTAAAGATCACAGAGAGAAGCTCCACCCATCAGTGTTGGCCGTTCTGTTCCATTGTCCCTGTAAGCTTACACAGATGTCTGCTTCATTTAAGCGTGATGTCAGTGTCGAAACACACACTCCAGATTAGACACTTTCATGAGTTTGTTTGCTTAACCACTAATGAGGAAATAATGAAGGATATTTAACATTCTCTGCATCCACTTACACAATACACAATAAAAGCAAACAACTCAAGCTCAGAATGTGCAGTGCCGAGGTTGTGGGTTCAATCCCAGGGCACGTACACACTAGAATCTCTGAGCTGATCAATGAACACGTACTTCAGCATGTGACATGTTTGTGTCTCTCTGCAGTTCAGCGTTAAGACACGGTCAGTTGGAACTAACACGCATGAAGCTGAGAAAGCCGTGGAGTCCAGCCACATGGAGCCATGTCGACCAGGAACAAGTGTCAATCTAGAGGGTTTTGTGTGGCACGAAACAGAAGAAGGTGAGAGCATGTCGTTCGTCTATCCCCTCATTTGTTTTCTTTAGTCCGTATCCTTCTCGCATTATAAACAGACATATTCAGCTGTGTTTATGGGACACTTGAAGGGCGAGTTTTGACTGTGTTTTCAAAGCAGCTGTGAGAAGGAAGAGAAGACACTGGTTGAATATTGATTAAGCAAATTAAAATTGCAGACCCGCATCTTCTCTTCCATCACTGAGACCAAGCACAGAATGAATCTGTTGAAAAATACAATAAAAGCGCCATTAACATGAAGTTGTTTATTGTAGAAATGTTTGCGTTTTGGACCACATGATGTTGATGTGTGCAGATGTTTAACGAATTCTGGTTCTTCTAAATACTTTTTATTCCAGGGGTTCTAGTTGTGAATGTCACATGGAGGAAAAGAACTTATGTAGGGACTCTGCTGGACTGCACCAAGCATGACTGGGCTCCACCACGGTAACACATTTACACATTAGGCATCCTTGACATGCATTGTGTCCACATTTCTTCAGGTCCAATTTTAAGAGTTTGAGCTCAGATGCAGTCTGAATGAAACACAGGTTGTTTCTTTTTTTAACTAGGTTTTGTGAGTCACCAATGAGCGACTCTGACATGCCTTGCGCACGGGGACGTGGTAAACGTATGAGGCTGACCATACCAGAACAATCAGCCGGTGACCCGAGTCTTTCCAAGATACGAGGACTAACGCACAAGAGACGCGGCGTGGGTATCAGCAACAAAGGAAGACGCGGGAGCCTGAACCTCAACGTCTGCAGGACACCTGGATACTATGCTGTGGACGACATCAAATCCAATCCACTCAGTTGTGGGAAAAGAAAAGGCAAAGCCCCGGCTGATCTGGACCTGAGCTTGGTCTCAGAGGACATTAGGAATGGAAACGGGAAAAGGATACGCGCCAAGTCCAGGAGTGCTCCCTCCACCCCTCAGGGTAAATCCGACCCGATGTTTCTCGACCAAGTCTGTGCGTCCCCAATTCTCATAGACTGTCCTCATCCGAACTGCAACAAGAAGTATAAACACATCAACGGACTGCGGTACCACCAGTCACATGCTCACTTGAACAACGACAGCAAGCAAGAGTTTGAGGTGGAGAGTGAGGACAGACTCTCAGATTTTGATGATTCGCTCAGCACTGTAACTTTTGATTCATCTGAGATGTCCAGGAAGCCCAGATCCATGTATAAACTCAATTCGGTTAGTTCTCCAAAGAGCAGGAAAGCATTGCTGAACAGTGACAACAGTGCCGTGGCCAACGCTAAACAACGCAGGACCGTGACAAGTCAGGACGGATCTATAGATGATCTGAGCAACCTCCCACTCATTTCCAACATGTCTGTCGTGCTGGAGAACTGTCTCATCACGGATCGGAACACATCTGTGGAGATGCCTAAGCTTGAAGCAGAGGGTGTTATTGATAAGAGAGACATCTGTAGCAAATTTAAAAAAGAAAGTGGCTTCGCTGAAAGATGCTCCGCTAAATCTCGAACCAACAGACTCATTACTAGCACCGTCGCTCCACCAAAACTGACCGCTATTCCACCCGCTGCGTTCTCTGCTAAAGTCACGGAGGTTTCTTCCCATCAGGCCTCTCCAACTGTCACTCTCACAAAGGCCAAGAACCTCTCGCTGAAACCCATAAAGCCAAAACTGGATGCTGTTGCACAAGTTAATGTAGCCAATGCCACAACAGTCCTGAGCAAAGACAGTAAGCGAAAAGAAAAGCATAAACTAAAAGACAGGAACTGCAAGGATCCACGGAGTCCTAAGAGCGACCCGATGTACGCAAAAATGGATGATGTGAAAAGTATAGGCAAAGACTTCCCGGTAAGCCTCTTGAAAGAGCATTTGAGCAAGCAGGACGTCGTAAACGGTCCAAGCGAAACGCAAGAAAGCCGCATGGCGAGCATCCGAGCAGAGGCTGACAAAGTTTACACTTTCTCTGACAACGCACCGAGTCCTTCCATCGGGAGCTCAGCGAGAATAGACTGTGGACCTCTTACAAACGGAGATGGAGCCACAGCAAAAACAACCAGCCCGGCGTACTCTGACATATCAGACGCAGCTGAAGACGGTGGATCCAACTCGAGATCTCGAAGAAACTCCACACAAGACTCAAACCCCAACGGCAACATCAATCCCAAAATTCCCTCAATGAGTTCAGCTGTCACAGGAGCGGCAGGTAAAGAGTCTCATGCTCATGGATATGAATCACACTGCATCCCAGGTTACGTGCACTCTGGACAAGCCAATTCCACTTCGTTCCTTAAGGTGGCTTCCCCGTATTGCCGGACGAAGGATGATCTGAGAGATTTAGGTGAAGATATGAAAAGTCCTGAACCCTCCAGCCACTCCCAGCTTCAGTATTCTGTGACTGAAACGCACACAGCACTGGCTCAGTCCTTGTACTACGGACAGTACAGCCGCGGGGTTTCTGCCGACCAGAAGGTTCTGATGATGTCCAGCAGCCACAGACCACTCAACGAGTCCAGCTGTGAGAATCACGGACAGTTTCACAAACAGAGCAGAGGTCAAGTGAGGCGTGGATCCGATCAGAAAGAACGAACAAAAGACGACCAAAAGCAATTCATGAGCTCTCCTCCGTCCATTCATAAGGGGACAAGCTCGACTGCTAAAATGAGCTGTGGAAAACCTGGATTTATCTACGTGGAGCTGGACAAGCAGCCGTCGTTTCCACAGGGACAGGGAAAGCCGGCTCATGTCGCTATGACAAAAGAACAAGGACTTAACAAGGAGTCTGAAGACCTCAGTATGGAGAGTTCAAACTCAAAATCAAATGTGGACACAAATGTAACATTTCTAAATGTAAGTTACTGATGTTACTTCTCATTTACTGAGGATAATGTTCTTTTAAAGACTTCTAGAAATGTCGTTGGTTTTGCTGGATGACCCTTTGGTTAACCCTAACAATCCAAAGCCTATTGTTTTAGCAAACATGATCGTTAATTATCAAATTATCCAACTGCCTGGATGTTTTGATGATTGAGATCATGTTGATTTGTAAGACGTTGCCATCCTTTTAAGGTTTTCCACACTGTAAACACTACTGTTGGGCTTCCCTATGAGCTGTGTAATTTCATTGGTTGCCAGACCATAAACTGTTTGACAGTAGATGTTCCTCTGGGTTTAGGCGTCAGAATCTCAGTCCTGGAGCCACTCTTATCAGTCCAAATATGTGAAGCAGCAAAATCAGGAGGTCAACAAGATCTCTGAGGACACGAGTCTCAGTCCAGACAAGGGGAAAGACTGGCACGGTCCTCTGGAGCCCGAGTCCAGACTGGATGCTGAACTTCAGAGTGTCAAAGGTGAGATGGCTGCTGAAGTCACAGAGGACAATACCAGAGCAGACGGGGGAGACAGCGCGTCTGAAGACCTGCAGACGGCACGAGGAGCCGCGTCACCGCCCCAACAGTCCTTCATCCAGTTTCAGCACTCCTACCCTTATTTACACCTGTGTGAGACGGGCAGCAATGCTTACAGTGTCATGTCTCCAGCTCTGGTGCACAATTATCCAGGTAATCTTACAGAGCGTTTACACATATTAAAACCTGTGTCGTACTATAGACGGGTTCAAAGCAACAACATAAACAAACGTTACAGCGCATGCGCGCGTTCGTAGACTGCCCTTAAC
This sequence comes from Triplophysa rosa, assembly GCF_024868665.1. NCBI lineage: Eukaryota > Metazoa > Chordata > Actinopteri > Cypriniformes > Nemacheilidae > Triplophysa > Triplophysa rosa. The sequence goes on from NC_079906.1 coordinate 23,316,321, forward strand.
TTCCGGTACACATTCACAAACAATAGAGCGCCTGTAGATTAATTCTGATAACAATCAAAAGGAACCGTTGCATGGCTAAACTTGTCGCTTCAATATTTTGAATTTAGACTGCGATACCAAGCTCAGCCGCTAGATGTCAGTGTACCATACGCTTTCTTTAAATGCGACCGAACTACACGAGCCATTCAACAAATTGTTTATTTAATCAAATCAATTGTTTAGGTAAAGGGATAATTCACCCAAAAATGAAAATTCTGTCATCATTTACTCACCCTTTTGTAATTTCATACCTGTGTAAATGATGAACACAGAGAAAGATATTTGGAAGAACGTTAGTCATTTTCAGTTCCGGGACATCATTGACTACCTTAGTAGAAAGAATTAAATGATCAAAGGTGTCCGAGAACTCTTTGTTTTCCTATATTCTTCAAAATATCTCATTATGTGTTCAACAGAACAAAAAAATACAATATTTTCTTCCTACTATGGTAGTGGATGATGTCTCAGAACTAACAATTGCTAACATTCTTCCAAATATCTTTCTGTGTTGATTGGAACAAACATACATTTATACAGGTTTGAAACAACCTGAGGGTGAGTAAATGATGACAGATTTTTCATTTTTGGATGAACTATCCCTTTAATACAATTATTATAGAGTCAAATAGTAATATCAATTAATATGAAGATAAATTAAATCAAATATAAATAGTTAGTAGACAGACCGGAAGTTAACTGCAGTCCAGACGCACGCGTCCGATGAAACGATCTATAGTGTGCTTGTAAAGATTCATTTGTGTCTTTTTGCTTCTAGGTTTCCATTATCCTCTGTATGGAAAAACAGCCGGGAGAGAAGATTCAGACGGAGCTCAAAGCAGCAAACCAGTGACAGATTCTCCAGCATTGGAACTTTTGTCACATCCCCTCCTGCCGTATCATGGCAAATCTCCTGTTGTACGTATCTCACACCTATTCCCTCCTACAGGGTACAACATGACATCAGACTCTGTATGTAAAGCACCAGTTCCTCCATCAACACGCACGCAGACACGAGAATAAACACGTGCAAATGCACATGCATCAATCACTCATCCACAGTCATTCAAAGTGTGTGACGGTAAAAGAGAACCTTCTTGAATATTAATGATGTTTTCCTCGTCAGCCCGGAGAGAGAGGATCTCCAGACCAGGAACGGGACACGGAACGGGAAAGAGAAACGGTTCCATTCGGTCGTCACCTCCAGACGCATCATCTCACTCACCTGGGCATGAGTTACACGCTGGTGTCTGGACAGTATGACCCGTTTCAAGGTGAAAAGGTCAAAAACAACTGAACTGCGGTCAACGTGAAAACAAAACGGACCCGTTGACTTACTGAAGACACGTTTCAGGCCTGATCATCTGTGTTTGTGATTCTGTTCTAATCTGATGTAGTAACCACTTCTGATGACATCGCCCAGCTCTCTTACGTTCACCCACCGGTCATTTACAGCAGAAACAAACTGACTTACACGTTTCGGTTTCCTTTGGAAATCGCCACAGAAGCAACGTGGGTTGAGGATGTTGACTTGAAGTGTTAAGAGGGCAATCGTGATGTTCTCGCAGGATCAAACCAGCAAGGACAACGCTGCGGACCTGCAGACCAGTGGTGAGAAGATGACATCATCACTGCAATAAAGTCAACTGAAGCAAAACAAGCGTTGAAACGCTGGAGAAGCATTATCCCTGCAGATAATGATGGGAAGAAGCTGTGAGAGATTGCCGACTCACTTTCACGGTGTTTCTCATCGCCTCCATAGGAGCCAACAACTACTATCTCATTTCTAACCAATGAATGTACTCATGGAGAAAGACCTGTTTGTTATTTCAGTATGTGCTGATATGACATGGTGACACGAGCTCCATGTAGAAACCTTCCCATCGTGGATTGTGCGGCATCTAGCTGTTTGTACGCACTCACAGTTTATTGTTGTGTAAGCATAATATTGAATGTATTTGCTATTTCGTCCCCTCTATGTGGTCACGGACGGTTTGCAATAGATGATAAGAGATGTGAAGTGGTTTGATCTGCGTTCACATGAATATTCTGTTATGAACAGCCATTAATCTGTTGTATCGTATAAAGTGGATGTTAATGAACAGTTCATCTCTCAGTGCCATACAGTATTGTTGTGATGTATATAGATGTACAGAGTTGAACAAACAGCCACTATAATTAGCTTATGTACCTTTGTATTGACTCGGTGCAATGTATGGTTGTCTGCCCAGTGCCCACCTCAGCTTCACAGCGCCAGGCGTCGTCCTTCTTTATGTTAATAGTGATAAACATGACATGAATATGTTTACAAGTGGACAGAAAGAGTTGCGTCGTTAGGTTTCTTGATGTCAGCTATACCAGTGGTTCTCAAACTTTTCCATTGTGTAGGGTGCACCGTTTGCAGTCCCCCAAATAAAGACTCATAGAATTTGAATTAAACCAAATGCATATTCAGTTATACAATGCTGGAACATTCATTCTATTGGTCGATGGGCTTATTTATTTGATGTTTGATTGCATTAAACTTCTGATACATTTCTACATTTCATAAAATGCCCCGAAATCTGTACCCCCCGCCCCAGACCCATCAGTTTGAGAACCACTGAGCTATGACATCACACTGCAATTGCTTTTTATACTGTCTCTGCCTTAACATGTTTGGCAATCCAAATAAAAATTAAAGGTTGTTTTTATGCTCGGCTCATCGTGTGTTTAGCCGAAATGAGTTTGAGTGATATGTCTCTGTCTTTCTTCAGTGGAACACAAAAGAAGGTATTTTGAGAAATGTGTTCATAAAATGGAAATCACTGGAATTCTGTGCTTTTTGAGATTTTTTAAAAACTTGTGTGTTCTGAAGAAGAAAGAAACTCATGACTAAATCAATAAACTCTTCTTTTTACGTGTCCCTCACAAAAATGTACCATAGCAACCAAACAACCAAAAACCAGTTGTGTCACTATGAATAAATGCAGTCAAGTAACTTTAATCGTTCTTGTTTTTTTAAAAGAACGTCATAGTTTGGGTTAATGAACATAAATGACAATGCAGTAAAGAATTCGAAAGCATGTTATTATCATAATACACGAGTGTACTGGTGAATAAAAAAACATTCAGATCAAAATACTACTAAGGGTGGGTTGCACCAACAAGGATTAAAGTAAACAGAGTTTAGAGCTAATCTAGGGTTTGTTGATCACAGTTTTAATTTAATTCAAATTGCGTTGCACCAATTCATTTTAAACAGAGATGAACAAATCGTGGATTAAAACTTTAACCTGTATTTAAACCGTCATATGCGATGCATTTCGTCCGCCGTGATGGATTTGCCAGTGTAACTAAACAGCAACAGTGTTGCACTGTCACGTAAAAAGGAAATAAACAGCTCGTGCATGTAAAAGAAACGTCATTTTGATATTTAAAACCTCTCTGTGGATAATTCGTTCATCAGTCTGATCATCCACAAACACATTTCACAAGCCTTGAGCGCCACGTGACAGTCGAGCCGCATCATTACCTGCAGCTCGCGACTGGAGCAGACACGAGAGACAGACGAGCGAACGGCACCGGTAGGCGATTGTGTTTCCGGGGGTCGTCCTCGGCCGTGTTCTGTTTATCAAACCACCGTGCCCTCACTCGTGCTGAGGTGTTTTATTTATTTCCATTTTTATTCACAATAAACACTGCAAAATTAAAACCTGGATCAAATGATATCTTAAATATAAACCTGATTATTTTTAAACAAGGTTTACAGTTTGGTGCTACTGAATTATTAAATAAATCGACTAATTAGCTATATCAAAATGTCCGGTATGAACATATTAACACTAAAAACACAATAATAACAGTTTAGTCAGTTTAGACATTAACACTTTAGAGCAAAACATTTCATCAAGAACACATTTTAAAGACTCTCGTCATTGTCTATTAGTCAACGAAACGCCAAGAATTTAAAATATAAAGCAGAATTTCTGTATTTTTCTAACTTCGCCTGCAGGGGGCGCGCAACCCCGCACACGCGAGCGACCGCCGCCGCTCCTGCTGCTTCCGGCGGAAGTGACACGGCAGACAGTTACAGGAGTTGCTGTGGTAATTTGAACGGACGCGCTAAACACAAACGGCAGATGAAAATGATGGTAAAATCATCATGAGAGTCTTTATTTAACACCCAGAAATGACATGGCGTCAAAATGTGACCCGCTGCTCATCGTTGTGTCCATACTGGAAGGTAACACGAACAAACAACAGTAATATATCAGATTAGATGACGTAAAGATGTCATTGAATCATGTCTGTCACAGTGATGTAACCGATCTGTCGCCAATAGTAACGCAATGATCTTCTCTAGAAGCACACCGGTGTTTATGTAAATGCAGTAATGTTAGTATTAGAATACAGTAAACATTCAGTGAGATGATATCTAATGTTCAGCATTACTGTCTCTTAAGAGTTTTTATTTTCTTCAGTCGTTGTCACTTGGAAGTTGAGATGAAATGTCAGATGATGATCGATTTGCATCTGTAGTGTACATGTACTGTATGTAAATGTGTGTTTTAATCACTGTATTCTTATGTATTTGTTTCATTCATTTGTCATAATCTCATTGTCATTATATTTGTACTCTGTTTGTCTCAAGATATGTTCTGGACTTCATATTGGCCAAGGACCGCCCCAGAGTCTGTTTGACTGACATGTACACTGCAAAAAATGACATTCTTACTAGGCATTTTTGTCTTGTTTTTAGTAAAAATATCTCAAACTTCAATATGACAATATACGATTACTTGACAAGAAAAGTGACCTAAGATATTTAGTCTTGTTTTATGAAAAATAATATAAGAATTAAGTAAGTTTATGGTAAAAACAATTGGGTGAAAAAAATGAACTTGAATTTAGTTTGGCCTTTTTCTCAACTACCTAATTGAAGTTTAATTTTCTCACACCATTGGCAGATCCTTTTGCTTGTTTTTACCCTAAGCTTACTTAGTTCTTATATTTTTCTCCTTAAAAGAGACTAAATATCAAGAAAGTGCATCTTGATTTAAGAACGTTTAGATATTTGTACTACAAAACAAGACCAAAACACTTTGTAAGAATGTTCACGTTTAGGAACGTCAGCATCCAAATGTCTCCGCGTTTCCCAGAAATACAGTAGAAGTCAATCAATCAGATGATGGCTTGTGGCGTGTTTCTAATTTGATGTGCCCTAAATGATGCAGATTGTCTCAAAAGATCAGGATGTATTTTCCTCCGTCACAGGTCATCGGTTTCCCAGAAGACCTCGGCACAGTCTGGTCGTGGAGGCTGGTTTCGATGGAGAAACTCTGTCCACAGATCCCGTAGAGCACAAAGAGCAGCCGCAGTTCTGTACGGAGCTGGCCTGGGAGCTGGACCGCAAGACTCTTCATCAGCACAGGTGACCTGCTGATCCCATCTCTGTTCATCTGATTCCCATCTGTCATCCATCTGTCAATGTTCTTCTCTTCTCCTCAGACTCCAGAGGACACCCATCAAACTACAGTGTTACGCTGTCGATGCCAGCACGTCCGCCAGGGAATGTGTGGGATATATCATTCTTGATCTGAGATCGGTTCAGGAAATCAAACAGGTAAGCCGTGAATATACAGGTGCTGGTCATATAATTAGAATATCATCAAAAAGTTGATTTATTTCACTAATTCCATTCAAAAAGTGAAACTTGTATATTATATTCATTCATTACACACAGACTGATATATTTCAAATGTTTATTTCTTTTAATTTGATGATTATAACTGACAACTAATGAAAATCCCAAATTCAGTATCTCAGAAAATTAGAATATTACTTAAGACCAATACAAAGAAAGGATTTTTAGAAATCTTGGCCAACTGAAAAGTATGAACATGAAAAGTATGAGCATGTACAGCACTCAATACTTAGTTGGGGCTCCTTTTGCCTGAATTACTGCAGCAATGCGGCGTGGCATGGAGTCGATCAGTCTGTGGCACTGCTCAGGTGTTATGAGAGCCCAGGTTGCTCTGATAGTGGCCTTCAGCTCTTCTGCATTGTTGGGTCTGGCATATCGCATCTTCCTCTTCACAATACCCCATAGATTTTCTATGGGGTTAAGGTCAGGCGAGTTTGCTGGCCAATTAAGAACAGGGATACCATGGTCCTTAAACCAGGTACTGGTAGCTTTGGCACTGTGTGCAGGTGCCAAGTCCTGTTGGAAAATGAAATCTGCATCTCCATAAAGTTGGTCAGCAGCAGGAAGCGTCAGAAGCGTCTCGCCTGGGCTAAAGACAAAAAGGACTGGACTGCTGCTGAGTGGTCCAAAGTTATGTTCTCTGATGAAAGTAAATTTTGCATTTCCTTTGGAAATCAGGGTCCCAGAGTCTGGAGGAAGAGAGGAGAGGCACAGAATCCACGTTGCTTGAGGTCCAGTGTAAAGTTTCCACAGTCAGTGATGGTTTGGGGTGCCATGTCATCTGCTGGTGTTGGTCCACTGTGTTTTCTGAGGTCCAAGGTCAACGCAGCCGTATACCAGGAAGTTTTAGAGCACTTCATGCTTCCTGCTGCTGACCAACTTTATGGAGATGCAGATTTCATTTTCCAACAGGACTTGGCACCTGCACACAGTGCCAAAGCTACCAGTACCTGGTTTAAGGACCATGGTATCCCTGTTCTTAATTGGCCAGCAAACTCGCCTGACCTTAACCCCATAGAAAATCTATGGGGTATTGTGAAGAGGAAGATGCGATATGCCAGACCCAACAATGCAGAAGAGCTGAAGGCCACTATCAGAGCAACCTGGCCTCTCATAACACCTGAGCAGTGCCACAGACTGATCGACTCCATGCCACGCCGCATTGCTGCAGTAATTCAGGCAAAAGGAGCCCCAACTAAGTATTGAGTGCTGTACATGCTCATACTTTTCATGTTCATACTTTTCAGTTGGCCAAGATTTCTAAAAATCCTTTCTTTGTATTGGTCTTAAGTAATATTCTAATTTTCTGAGATACTGAATTTGGGATTTTCATTAGTTGTCAGTTATAATCATCAAATTAAAAGAAATAAACATTTGAAATATATCAGTCTGTGTGTAATGAATGAATATAATATACAAGTTTCACTTTTTGAATGGAATTAGTGAAATAAATCAACCTTTTGATGATATTCTAATTATATGACCAGCACCTGTATTTCTTGATTTAAATGTTGTGAGTTATGTCAAGGTTGCAGAACAGCACATCTCTCTTCGGCTTTGTTAGACTCTTCTGCTGACTCTGTGTTTGTTCAGGCTCCTAAATGGCATCCGTTGCTTAGCAGCAAGTACACAAAAGTGAAACCAGCTCTTCTGATCAGCATGATTCTAGAGAACGACACCAAACACACACCGGAGCAGTTCAAGGCTAAGCAAGCTCCTCCCAGAGAAGGTATCTCACATCTCCTCTCGTGTTTCTTTCACTTTTCTTTCCATTTCTCTGCTTCTGATCTGTTGACGGTGGGTTAAAGCTTCATGTCCTACATGCATGTTTCTTTTCCCACAAAACTCATCATGTCTCTCTTTGATTCTTTAAGTTTTGGAAAGTTGTTTCATGTTAATGGTGTCATGACATCTGTAGGTTCTCCAGCACGAGTTCCTGTGGACGCGGGTGAACTCGGGGCCGTTCTCAAAGCAGATGAAGGTTATCATCAGATCGGCGCTGAAGATCTCTGCACTGACATGTTTGTGTTGTCTGTAACGCTGGCGTTTGCTAGCCGGCTGGAGCAGGTGAGCGTTTGATGAACTCGTGTGATTGATGTCGCGTGTGGTGCGCTTTTGGACGACTGAATGTTTCTCATGTCTGAATTCTCAGTTGATCTCCGGCTCAGTGAAGGTCTCTTCTGAAGCTTCAGACTTCTCTTTCTGTTATAACCTCCTGGGGAATGACGTCACCAGTGAACCTTTCCAGAACCTCCTGAGTCCAAACTTTGAGCCTGAGCGTGCGTCTGTGCGGATCCGCAGCAGTGACAGAGTTCTGCGACTTTTTCTCTCCCAGCAGCCCGCTGTTCAGGTACAGCTGGACATGAATGTGCGAGTCAGGGTTGGTTAGACTGTGAGCTGTAGTAATGCTGAGGTGTTTGACACAGATTCACCTGTGCTGTGGAAATCAGTCGCTGGGCAGCACTGACGTCAGTCTGGCAGGATTTTTGAAGAGCAGCACAGATCTCACTTCACGCCCTGTCGCTATAGAGGGAGCTTTCATCCTGCAGCCTCCCAATCGCTCCAAACTCCAGCTACAGTCTGTCCCGCCGGAGCTTCAGCCCACTGTGGGTGTGTCTGTGACACTCAGAGCAGAAGACGTCAATCATCAGGTACAGTTTACACCCCCTTTGCAGAATCTGGAAAATGCTGAGGAATATCAACAAATAAGAGGAATTTTTTATTTTTCATTTAGTCCTCCTGCCCTGAACAAGTTATTTCACAAAAGAAATGTTGAAGAAGTTCACACTAAAGAATAATAATCACAGAAATTCTTCAAATAGCCCAGGTCAAAGGTTGACATCCCCCTGCTGTACGAGGTTTCCTGAACAGTCAATTTAGATGTTTTGTTACAGTTGTTTACGGGTTTCTTGTTTGGCATTAAACTGTCCCCTGATCTTGAGGAAAACCATCCAGGTCCTCCAGAATCTCATGTCAGGACTCATGTCCAGCGGTAACAGTGGGATGTTGAGATTCATCTGTTTACATTGAGGATACGATCGATGGAAACATTCAGTGATGCTCACGAAGGCAACACCATTCATTTAAAGTCACGTGGCTTTAAAGTCACCTCTGAAAATGGTCTTTGGTATAAAAAATATAATACATTCAGTAATGTTCTTCAGAAGCTATAAAAATACAGATATGTTTCTCAGGAAATAAAATATAACATACAGAATTAAGAATCAGGGGGATGTAAACGTTTGACGTTTGAAATTCGGTTATTATTCCTTGGTGTGAACTTTGTTCACATTTTCGCTTGTGAAATAACTTCTTCAGAGCAGGACTAAATTAAAAATTAACCTTCATTCTTATTACACGGCGGTTGGGATGCTTGATTCTGATTGGCCCATCGCGACATTTGCAGGATCGTTATTCCCAGATAACAACCTCTCAAAACTAATAACACACGGTAACCCGGTCTTTTAATAACATGTATGGCATTATATCTACAAATGATTAAACCAAATTGCCTGTACGTGACGTTTGAACGTCGTTTCTGACCTTAAAACCGAAACTAAAGGGCTTTTCCTCGCTGAAGGTCTGCATTCGGAAAAAACAACCTAATCAACTATTTCAAGTCCAGTTTTTTTCTCATGTGGCAAGTAGGCGTGTAATAAGCGGGATAATGTACAAGCAGCCGGCTGTTATGCCGAAATAATCCCCTTCAGTGAGACACAAGACCCTCGGCTTCACGTCCTGATCACACTGCCATTATCTCGAACTTAAACTTCCTCTTATTTTTCACAAATTTTCAGCATTTTCCAGATTCTGCAAGGGGGATGTAAACTTTTGACTTCAACTGTAACTCATTTCGATGAATGCTCAGATTTTTCAGAGACACACACACACACTTGTTTAATAGTCTGTTATTTTCCGTTATTAACTGACCGTTAATCAGTTAGTGTCGTCATACCATGCATTCCATATATTTCATACATTTCTTGTTTTTTGTCTCTACTATCCGTTCCAAAATGTATAACAAAATGGCAACATTTGAATGAATTTGTATTGAAGGTGCTACAGAAGTGTGCTTTCATGACATTTAGTTTTGTTTATAGTTTGTTTTCAGTCTGTCAGACACTGTTTTGACAGTGTCGTCTTCATCAGAGTTTATGAACAGCTGTTGTTGTCATCAGTTTGATGTGCAGAATGAAAACGAGCCGAAGACTCCAGTGAAGAAATGTCCCGTCTCAGACGCTCCTCGCAGACGTCCTGCAGATCTACAGAGAGCACAGACACCTCGTGTCCCTCTGACATCACCAGCAGCGTCTCCTGAGGCTCAGCAGTCTGACAGTGATGCGGAGACGCTGTCCAGCGATGTCACACAGGCTCCGCCCACTGCACATGGCATGTGATTGTAGACGTTATCGAGCGATGTATAGATGTCTGAGGCTGTGTGGTTTAATGTTTGTGTTCATATCAGACGCACATGCTGCTGTCATGCATGAAGCTGAAGCCGAAGCGCAGGACACGTCTGTCTCAGTTTCTGCTCCAAAGATCTCCATTCCTGCTTCTGCACATCACTACTGTTTCTCTCTGGACCTGCGGAGCGTCCGTGACCTCAGGATGAGTTTCCCGGTCAACTGCATCCTCAGGTGAGCGTCACACACTCGTCTCGTGCGCTCTCTCTCTCTCTCTCTCTCCCGTGATCCGCCGCTGATGAAAGCGCTTGCTCGCTCTCTTTCAGATACTCGTATCAGTTCTTCGGCAGCGCGGCTCCCATCATGACCAATCCGGCCGTACAGCTGAGGAGGAACACAGAGGTCTTTCTGCCTCAGTCTTACTGCGCTTTTGATTTCGCTGCTCTGCCCAGTCAGCTTCAAGACACTTTCCTCAGGTCAGAAGACCTCACATCATTCGCTATGACACCTGTACCACAGAGAGAATATATTTCAATGAGTTTCTCATGACGTTTATCAAATGTCAAACATACAGCCTGGTGAATCAAAGTCCCTGAGGAATCACTTTCAATCATTCGTGCTGAATCTTTTGAGCGGTTTCCTTTAAATCTGCATTGATCGTGTTTTTAACGCTCTGGTGATGTGTTAAGAGCTCAGGAGAATTATGATATGACGCGTAGCGTTAGTTTGGCAACAGAGTTTCTGATGTTGAAAGACTGAATCTCGTATGTAAATGTGTAGTGATTCAGTTGAGGATGTCGTGTTCGTGTTCTTCAGGGTTCCTCTGTTGGTGGAGATGTGGCACAGAGACTCAAGTTGTCCAGATGTTGTGTTGGGTTCGGTCAGTATTCAGCTGTCTCATCTCCTCAGCTCAGAGAAGAGTCGATCCCTCGACGCGTCGGGCCGGCAGCGCTGGAGACAATGTGTTTCAGAGAGGACACCCATCACGGCCGCACACGGGTCCGTACAGCCTCATGACATCACTTCCTGTGTTTCTGTCAGTATCCGAAGGTTTCTCGGAGAGAGTAACTGCAGTACACGGAGTAAACTTGTAGATGTCAGTCTGACGCACGCGGTACTGTAAAAACTGTACATGTGTGACCCTTCTCATTTATTAACGCACTGTTTCAAACAGAATGTTTCTGTAGTTTAATGTAGTCGTATTGAATCCTATTTCATGAAAATTCTATTCAATACAATGAAATGATTCAAAAGGGGTGGTTTGTTCATAGAAACGCAACAATTGTTTAAAGTTTCTCTTGAATTGTGTTTGTGCAGGTCTGAGAAGTTAGCGGAACTTTCATACGTGGCTGTTCTTGAAGATTTGGGTTTGGTGAACGCTCAGGATATCATGGTCTCTGAATCATCACAGGTGCAGCGTCTGATCTCTGTATCGTGTCTGTATCTATAACTGTTTGTGCTCGTGTGAGCAGTGGCATTATGGGTAATGTTTGTCACGCAGGAGGTGCAGACAGCAGTAGCTCCTCCTCCTCAGGGTCAGGTGGGTGTGGACGCTGTGACACGACCTCGAGAGACCCTGGAGTACAAGGCAGCGCTGGAGCTGGAGATGTGGAAAGAGATGCAGGAGGACTTGTTTGATAATCAGGTTCACACTCAATTCAACCCACAACACAATCAAACAGTTCAATAGATGTGAATCAAGCTGTGAGGAACACACCGGTGTTATACTTGTGTACCCGATCATCAACGTCTGTGTGTGTGTGTGTGTGTGTGTGTGTGTGTTCATGTTTGTATATCCCGGTGGGGACCTAAACCTGAATACACACCAACACATGGGGACTCGTGTCACCGTGGGGACCAAAATTGAGGTCCCCAGGGGCAAAAAAGCTAATAAATTGTACAGAACAATATTTTTTACAAATCTAAAAATGCAAAAAGTGTTCTATGATCTTTAGGTTTAGGGATAGGGTTAGGGATAGGGGATAGAATATACAGTTTGTACAGTATAAAAACATTACACCTACTGGACCTGTACCCCACGGGATAGTTCAACCAAAAGCCTCGTCGTGTGTGTGTGTGTGTGTGTGTGTGTGTGTGTGTGTGTGTGTGTGCGCGTGTGAAAGAACGTCATCTGTGTTTTTTTCTCTGTGTAATCACTGATAATATTTGATGTTTGATGTATGAATCAGTTGAAACAGAAGGAGTTGAGTCACATGCAGGCGCTCGCTGAGGAGTGGAGAAGAAGAGATCAACAGAGAGAAGCTCTCATCAAGAAGAAGGTCTCTCTCTCTCTCTCTCAATTCAATTCAAATGTGCTTTATTGGCATGACTTGTACAGTACTGCCAAAGCATTGGTCATCACAAAGCAAAATACTTAATGCAATGGCTAAAAGAATAGATAAATATTAAACATAGCTTCAAAAGCCTTGACATAGAGAACAAATAAACAAAAAATGTATACAGTTATATACAAAATACATACCCTGTGACAGAGTATTTTTTTAACACCGTCTGAACGAATTTCACATGCTCAGAGTGTAGTTCAGGGCTTCCACGGGGTCTTAAAAAGTATTAAAAGTTGATAAATAAATTTAGAGAAAATGAAGGCCCTTAAAAAGTATTAAAACGTCTTAGATCACATTTTTCAAGGTATTCAATTGTGTATCATCTTTTCATATTTGTCCAAAGAGGTCATATGCTAAAGTTTGCCTGAATTGAATCATTGCGTAGGCGAATAGCAGGAGGTCCATATACACCTGGTTGTTAAACAACATGGTTGTCTAATGGAGAAATGCAAGTTTTCATGCAAATAATTGGAGGATAAGGATTTGGAACCATGGCTGAGGGCCGTCTCTGGGAATAACCGTGAGGTGTACTGCTCTGTGTCGGAAAGCGATTAGTACGGTGGCCGTGAAGGGCAAAACAAAATAAAAAATCCAAAATCACAATTACAAATCTGAAAACGCAATATCAAATCTAAAACCAAAATAGCAAACCATAAAACACAACAACAATTCGGGAAAGGAAATAACAAATCAGAAATAACCCTAAAGCCCATTGCACATTGAGTCCGAAATTTGCATCTCAAATTTCCGCACGTTAAAAAATAAATACAACCTCACATTGTGTCAATCACATTTACACACTGCCTCCGATATTTTCGTCCGTCATAAAAAAATCGGACCGGGTTCGATTTTCTGCGTTTTTCGCATCCGTCAAGCATTTTGAGTGGCCTTTTATAACAATTCAGAGACACCGTACAAACGAGAGCCAAATACGAAAAAACGCATACGAAAATTTCGGACTGTACAGGTGCTGGTCATATAATTAGAATATCATCAAAAAGTTGATCTATTTCACTAATTCCATTCAAAAAGTGAAACTTGTATATTATATTCATTCATTACACACAGACTGATATATTTCAAATGTTTATTTCTTTTAATTTGATGATTATAACTGACAACTAATGAAAATCCCAAATTCAGTATCTCAGAAAATTAGAATATTACTTAAGACCAATACAAAGAAAGGATTTTTAGAAATCTTGGCCAACTGAAAAGTATGAACATGAAAAGTATGAGCATGTACAGCACTCAATACTTAGTTGGGGCTCCTTTTGCCTGAATTACTGCAGCAATGCGGCGTGGCATGGAGTCGATCAGTCTGTGGCACTGCTCAGGTGTTATGAGAGGCCAGGTTGCTCTGATAGTGGCCTTCAGCTCTTCTGCATTGTTGGGTCTGGCATATCGCATCTTCCTCTTCACAATACCCCATAGATTTTCTATGGGGTTAAGGTCAGGCGAGTTTGCTGGCCAATTAAGAACAGGGATACCATGGTCCTTAAACCAGGTACTGGTAGCTTTGGCACTGTGTGCAGGTGCCAAGTCCTGTTGGAAAATGAAATCTGCATCTCCATAAAGTTGGTCAGCAGCAGGAAGCATCAGAAGCGTCTCGCCTGGGCTAAAGACAAAAAGGACTGGACTGCTGCTGAGTGGTCCAAAGTTATGTTCTCTGATGAAAGTAAATTTTGCATTTCCTTTGGAAATCAGGGTCCCAGAGTCTGGAGGAAGAGAGGAGAGGCACAGAATCCACGTTGCTTGAGGTCCAGTGTAAAGTTTCCACAGTCAGTGATGGTTTGGGGTGCCATGTCATCTGCTGGTGTTGGTCCACTGTGTTTTCTGAGGTCCAAGGTCAACGCAGCCGTATACCAGGAAGTTTTAGAGCACTTCATGCTTCCTGCTGCTGACCAACTTTATGGAGATGCAGATTTCATTTTCCAACAGGACTTGGCACCTGCACACAGTGCCAAAGCTACCAGTACCTGGTTTAAGGACCATGGTATCCCTGTTCTTAATTGGCCAGTAAACTCCCTGACCTTAACCCCATAGAAAATCTATGGGGTATTGTGAAGAGGAAGATGCGATATGCCAGACCCAACAATGCAGAAGAGCTGAAGGCACTATCAGAGCAACCTGGGCTCTCATAACACCCGAGCAGTGCCACAGACTATCACTCCATGCCACGCCGCATTGCTGCAGTAATTCAGGCAAAAGGAGCCCCAACTAAGTATTGAGTGCTGTACATGCTCATACTTTTCATTTCATACTTTTCAGTTGGCCAAGATTTCTAAAAATCCTTTCTTTGTATTGGTCTTAAGTAATATTCTAATTTTCTGAGATACTGAATTTGGGATTTTCATTAGTGTCAGTTATAATCATCAAATTAAAAGAAATAAACATTTGAAATATATCAGTCTGTGTGTAATGAATGAATATAATATACAAGTTTCACTTTTTGAATGGAATTAGTGAAATAAATCAACTTTTTGATGATATTCTAATTATATGACCAGCACCTGTATACTGTACTTGTCAACTAATAAATCTGTTATTGTGAGGTGATGCATTTTTGAATTGTTTGACATTAAATTGATAGCATGTAGAGTACTCATTTGTGCTGTAAACTATGTGATGCTGGACATATCAAATAACAGTATTTGTGTTCTTCTGTTACAGGTGTGGGACTGAAACCACTGGAGCACGAGACACGGGGTGGAAAAAGAGCCCTTAACGCAGTCTGACACAAAACATCAGACTGTCAGCAGTTTAAGCGTTCAAAATATTTTTTGTTCAGTTGAGTTTAAAGTACCTTTTCTAATCTGAAATCTATCAAACTATTTTTAATGAATTTGCGATTTTAACTTTTCTAATTCAAGCTTCAGCTCAATATTGTTGTGTAGAGCACAGTATGGGTATAGTTACCCTGCTGAAAGAAAACAAAAAAAATGTTTCCATTAAAACCATTACAAAATTCATTTTTGTAGTGTGTTTAGGGCATTATTCAAATAGGGCTTACTGTTGTTCAATTGGTTCCCAACTTCCCGATTACATCACACCAATAGAATCCAAATACCAGTGTACACTATTAGTGACATAGACATAGTTACATAGGCTGATTTATTATTTTTTAAGTATGTGGGATTTTTTAAAACAAGTAGAAAATGTGCTGAATGTTTAATTTCATCCAAGTGAAATTAGCAAAACTGTTAGATAGAATTTACATTTGTTTGAAACGCGGAGCTAGGCGTGAGTTGACACAGGGTGCGCGCGTGCGTCAAGCCTCGTCCATATTGCCAGATGCCCGAGTGGAGCCGGACTCAAGTAGCCTACTATAAACGTCATTACGAAACAGGCTGTGTGTGCGCGTCGAGTTTAAACGGCTCGTCCGCGAGATGCGGGAGACGCGCGAGTATGACACAGGCTGTGTGTGCGGTCTTCTGAATTGGACGGTTCTTTAATATTTATTTGCCTAATATGATCGATCTGACTCTGCAGATGCCATAATAACACACACTGTCTCTCTCCTGCCTTGTGTTTGTTTGTTTTTTTAATGACGGACATTTACGCAGTTGGCTAGGGCAGTGCTGATAGGCATAACGGAGGTGCGCTCACTCAGTTGGTTAGCAAGAATGCCACTCAAAGCGGGCTTGGAACAGACGCGTTTGCTATTTTTCACATCGCTTCCACATCGCAGCCTCTTGCGATTAGCAAATCGCAACGTCTCACATCGCGATTGCGATTCGATTTCGATTAATCGTTCAGCCCTAGTAGCGATCCCATTCCAATAAAAGACCTACCTTTTCCGGTTTGACTGATTTTCGTTTCCAGAATTGTTGTTGTGTTTTATGGTTTGCTATTTTGTTTTCAGATTGTGATTTTGGATTTTTTTAGATTTGTTATAGTTTTGCGATTTGTTGTTTTGTTTTGCACTTCACGGCCACCGTAGATTAGCGTAGCCTCATTTCTCTGTTTTATAAACCTTGCATTGGGTTAGTCACTCAATGTGTCCTCTGGGGTTTCATTCCCTCTCTTCTGAATTATGTTGCATTAATAAGGACTAACAATCAGTGTAAAGTAAGTGTAAGTTAAAGTGTCTGCTATGTACAATTAAAACTTGAAGTGGTGATTAGGTCTTAAAATGTATGAAAAGAGGCTTATATTTAGCTCCATGACTTCTGTATACACCCTGTAGTTTGACAACACTGACATGACATAAATAACTGTCACATGACATGATTCATGATTTAAAGCGTGTGCTAAGTGAATGTGTGCTATGTGTTGTTGTATTTCAGGAGATGGAATACGATGTTCTGGAGCAGCAGTTACAGAAGACTCTGTCAGATCTGGACAAGAGAGAGAAAGCGCTCGCTCACGCTGAGATGGAGGTCATGTGACTGCCGCGACGGTTTTTAAAGACTTCAGATTGACATCAGACGTTGACGTTTGTTTGTTTGATGGGTGTTTAGACGCAGAGGCTGCAGCGGGAGTTGCGTGCGGAGCACGAGTTGAGCGTGCGGGAGCTGCAGGACAGCGGCAGGCGTCTGCGTGAGGACTGCGCTCACCAGGTGGAGCTGGAGAGGTCAAAGGTCAAGCAGCTGGAGGATCAACTGAGCCGACAGCAACAGCAGGTAAACACGAGCTGAAGTGTCGATCTGTGGGCACAAGGGGTCATGAGGTCATGAGTTCAAGCCCCCCTCCCTCAGAAGCTCTGCTGATGATTGAGACCGCTGTCAATATTCACTGATGATGTGTTTCCTGTTAATCCAGTGAGAGATCACGCACACACATCCCCAAGCAGAGCTTTACAACTGACTGGATTTGCATGATCCTGCTTATCAGCTCATGTGAGTTCATTTGTAACAAAATCAAAGCTGACATGAGAAAAGAGACGGTGCAGGGAATAACAGACCTCAGAATACCACGACTGACCAATCAGAATCAAGTATTCCACAGCACTGTATTAATAATTGTTTAAAACTTGATTTATGTGGCAAACGGGTTTAAAGACATCTGTCAAAGGACAATTTCATTTATTTAAGGAAAACGTCTTGTTTTTATTCTGATTTTGCCTAAAGTAAGATATTTGTATCTGTGTGTTGTTGCGATAAATGAAGACTGAAGGAGTTTAACACCGCTGGCATGTTTCTGCATTTCCTACATGTAGAATTTTCCCATGACTTGTTTTCCTCGTCTTAATGAATCAAACCGAGAGCAGGAGTGAGATCTCTTCAGACCTGCGTCTGTGTGTTTTCTGTAGAACATCAGACAGAAATACTTCAGACTGCAGTCTCATTTTTTCCCAGAAAACATCTGGCTCGCTCCAGCGCTAACAAATCAAGCAAAGTAGGTTTCTGACATGCTAAAAGAGAAGAGGCCGGCGATGAGAGATGTTTGTGCGCATCTGTCATGTAGTGGTTTATCTAGTCTTCCCTCTCGTGTCAGTAATGTGTAAACATACATTTGTCCTGCGTCCACACACACAGGCCTGTCTCGCTCTCTTCTCGTTTGTGAATCTCAAACACAGCGTGTCGAGTTTCACTGACATCTGCTTTCTGTCAGAGAGCGAGCGGTGAGGGAATGGAGAGCGCTTGTAAGCTTTTAGTTGCTCCAACACCCTTCAGCAAGTGTTTCAGCAGTAGCAACACACACTGAGACACACACACACACACACACAGGTTTGTTTCAGTATACTAGTGGGGACATTACATAGACTTCCATTGATTTTCTATCAGGCTTATGATATATTCTATCCCTAACCCTTAACCTAATAATCACACAAACATGTGCCCTCTATTACATTTAAAGACAAACACTATTTGAGCGAATTATGAGCCTTTTTATTGAGTGAGGACCAGTCAAATGTCCTCACAAGTGGGTTCACACGTATTTCACTGTGGTACTGAGATTGACATTTGGCCCTCACAAATATAGCTAAACCAGTACACACCACACACACACACACACACTGAGACACACACTGTAAATACACAAACAAACAGTAAATATTTGGTCTTTTCTTCGTCCTTTCAGAGCTGCTTTCTTCATGAAAAGAATGCTAAACATTTGTATCTGGGAAAGTTTCTCAAATGTGATTAGTCACAGAATGAGCCGGCAGTGATGATGACTCTAAACACTTTCTTCAGAATGATGTTTTTTCTCTTGATAGATTCAAGAGGCTGAAAAAAAGTACAAGCAGTTAGAGAAAGAGTTTCATCAGTACCGGGAGCAGCAGAACGTCCGTCCGGAGGTCCGTCTGCAGTCAGAGATCAATCTGTTGACCCTTGAGAAGGTCAGAGACCCTCAGCTCATCTCCACACCTCACACACAAGCTCCTGTCACACGTGCTTGACATTCATGCTTGTTTTTAATGTTCAAGGTGGAACTGGAACGCAAGCTAGAATCTGCCATGAAAGCTAAGCTCCATTACAAGCAGCAGTGGGGTCGAGCCCTGAAAGAGCTGGCCAGATTTAAACAGGTAACACACGCACGCTGATGTAGTCATGTCTGGAGATAATGTGCTGAGTGTTTCAGTTCTCTGAGCTAAACTGAAGATGGCGTTCCTGTCAGAGAAGACTGAATCTGGTCAGAACCAGCAGAAGAAAGCTGGATGAGATCCAGAGCCGCTGAGAGTTCTCATGAGCCGAAGAGAGAAACAGTTGAACTCTGAAGCAGACTCAGCAGTAGAGTATAAACAGAGTGGACACACCGAGCTTATCAACCCTGTTAATAACTGTTAGAGACACAAACCAGCTGCAACCTCTGACGCAGCTTTCTGTTCAGCAGCCAAATACAGATCAAGAAAACATGTGTTGATTTATGAAGCTCATGAGCCTCCAGAACTTCATATGAAGCGCAGCTATAAATCACACGTGTATAATGTTCAAACAACTGAAGATCAAGATGAGATCCGTGGAGACTTTTTCTCTCTTCACATGAGTGCATATATAAAACATATAGATACATACTGTGCGTGTGCGCGTGCAAGAATTTAAACCAGTAGACGTGTAAGAACAGATCTGCAGTGATGTTGATGTGTGTCTGTGTTCGAGAAAAGCTCCAGGTGTGTGTTTTGTTCTCTGTCGGGGTGACTGTCCAGACAACTGCTCTCGAGTAGCGTCTGGATCAGAGCTACAGGGGTCATCCGCTGGTCATTAAACCACTGGCGGGCGGCCCTCGTGTGTTTATTGACACAAGCTAACATGCATCTTCAGCATTTCTCACACACACACACACACACCGATGTCAGTGAGTTCAGAGCGTCTCATGACTGCAGGTAGCAGAAGGAACTGACGAGCGGAGAGAAATCTTCAGGATATAATTGTGTTTGTTATTCTTCAGCTCAAGTCAAGGCTTCGTCTGGGCTTGTTTTTCTTGCTGCAGCAGATGTTTTACTAATACTTTAGGAACACTTAAAGTGAAATGAATAGAGCATGAAGGTTATCTGTAGTTGTTGTTTGTTTGACAGAAGCTGTGGACAGATGGAGAAGAGTCTGTTTATTACTGGACTACTTCAGGATTTGTAAAGTGTGATCTTTGAGTCTGTCTGATGTTGTGTGTGTGTGTGTGTGTGTGCGTGTGCGTGTGTGTGTGCGTGTGCGTGTGCGTGTGTGTGTGTGTGTGTGTGTGTGTGTGTGTGTGTGTGTGTGTGTGTGTGTGTTGTCCAGCGAGAGCAGGAGAACGCAATGACACGCTTGAGGAAACAGCAGCAGGAACTGGAGCACATGCGCTTGCGCTTTCTGGCCGCTGAAGAGAAGGAAGCTGTCAAACATGAGAAACAAGAACTTCAGGACATCCACAACCAGCTGAACAGGTCAAACATCACACGACCTTTCACCTCATTCACAGTTCAGATGTTAAGCGGCTGTATGTAAACGTTGTGTTTAATCAGACATCAATCCCATCAGTCTCTCTTTAATGTCCATCAGACTGAAGCAGGCGGAGGAATCGAGCGGCCGCACAGAAGCGTCACCCGTCCGTCTGAATGACCTCGCAGATGAACACCTGACCCGTCTGCTGGAGGAGAGAGACGCTCTGCTGCGCACCGGCGTCTACACACACGATGACAGAATCATTTCTGAACTCAACAGACAGATTCAAGATGCCATGAGTAACAGAAGAGTCCGCTGACATCACATTGAGCTGTGAAGGCGTCTTTAATACATGTTCAGTTGTGTTTGTATCATGTGCTCGCATGTTTTAATAAGTGTTTGTCAGTGAAGGTCAGTAGAGCAGAGACACAGAGAGTTTCATGTTGTTTTCTTGTAATATTGAATGTTTTCATTGTTATGTACCAAATGAATAGACAAACATGTTCCATGATCTTTTGCACAGATTTCATGTCGATGTCACGTGTGTGTTTGTGTCGTCAGCAGATGGCGCTGTCTCAACACTTTCTGTTTTAAATCTCTTTGTGTGACTTTATGTTTAGCTGTGTTTGATTGTTAGTCTGTTAATTTGTCTTTAAAAAACTAAAATATTGTTCTTATTCTTTGACAGAAACAAAACTGTAAATGAGCCTTTCAAACTCAAAAATCCTCAGAAATATAACATAAAAATACAAGATTGCTTTGGTAAAACCAAAGTGTAAAGTGTCTAAGTTGCAGGGTGTTGGAGTAATTGTTCTATAAAGAGCATGTCTTGAATTTAGTTTGCTATTTTTCTTAACATGTTTTGTGTTTGTTTCTTATGTCGAATTTAAACGCCATAACAGCAGTTGATATGAATGTTATAGTGAAGAAACACCTACATGATTTATTTACTGATGAAAAATAAATGCTTTAAACTTTCATGCCAAGCGAACAAAAAGTTTATTTCAAAAAGATTTGTTGAAATAGATGACTTAAATGTGAAGCAAAGGGAGCTGATAAGAGCCCTGAATATGAACCTCAAAACAGTTCGGAAAGCTTCGTAGAAGAAGAAGCTTAATGATAAAACTACAAGAGAACGAGTTTGCCGAATTCTAGACAAAGGGTGACAACTTTGACGTTGTGTGAAAATATAACAGTTTTAATTGGTTTGATATGGTTTTGTTTTTGCATAGAAACTCTGCTGACAAGGTCCTGATGTTATTATGCCATAAGAGTGTCTAGTTCAGTAGGGGTGAATTTGTAAAAGAAATGGCTTGATGATGTTCTGACGCTCACTGTGAACTTCAGACTCATTTTGTCAAAGTAAATAAACTGTTTGTTTTTGGTTGTGTGTAGACAGAAACAGTTTGACAGATAAGTGTCCAGGAATAGATGTCATGTGTGTGAATGTCTCAACAGCACTTATGAGGACAGTCCATCAGTAACAGTTTACACGGCTGACAGACACGCCGCCGTATCTTCACATTTATGAGCTCTTTCCGTCTCTGACCCTTCGGAGTGTTTAAACACAGATCTTACTGCCACACACACACACATGTTAGGTTTCCATGGTTTATGGGGACATATAGACGCAATGGTTTTTATACTGTACAAATTGTATATCATATTCCCTACCCCTAACCCTTACAATCACACACAACTGTCTGCTCTTTTAGATTTTCAAAATCGATAATTCTGTATGATTTATAAGCTTGTTTCCTCATGGGGACCAAAAAATGTCCCCTCAAGGACAAGGATTTTGGATACTGCCATCTTTGTGGGGACATTTTGTCCGCATACCGTAGGGTTTACCCTTCGCACGCACGCACGCACACACACAAGAAAACTCACCTGAATAACAGAGCCAGAGAACCGCCATAAACCTTCAGCTTCACCATATATGGATTTACAGTTTAGAGGTCAACAAATATGACCACAATCCTCAATGATGTTGACGGCTGCCTTACAGAGACTCCGAACACGCTGAAAAACTGAAGAGGACATCTCCCAAAGAATCTTAAAAGGTCTTTCTTATAGTCTGTAAAATTGTCTACTTTTAGAAGGCTTTATTTCTCAAGCCCTTCCACTCTGGACACTTTTTACCCACATGTTAAAGGTTGGATGTTGGAGTCTCCGTTAATGGTTACAAACCCTAATGCAGTTGAATCCAGTTACAGCACATGCGGAATGAATACAATTTCAATATCTTAGGCAAGTTGGTAACATCAGACATTTTAAATGGATCTTGTGGTGAATCACACATTTCATCAACACCCATGAGCTCTGATTGAAACACTCAAAATATTTTTAGGCTGTAGTTCAGAAAAATCATGACATCACATTATTAAGTGATGACTTCCATCACTTTCACTTTTTCACATCTGACCTGTTTTTTGCATTGACCACAGTTATTCAGAATGTATATAAAAGAGAATCCAGTGATTCTGTACAGATCCTCACATGATAATGAACTAATAGAAGTCACTCTTAACTTTGACCTGTTTCAGATGTTTCCACTAAAAGAATAACATGCGTCTGTTGACAGTATAAGTGCCTTCATGAGCTTTATGTCCCCTTAAAAATAATACAAGGCCACATATTTTCAGAAATGCTGTTATTATAATGTGCTCACACAATATCAGCGTTTGACATGCTTTCATAAATACTGCCGTGAACTCACGAACCCGTGTGATGTTTGGAGCAGAACGTGGACGTGTTGAAAACAGCGTCTGAACGTTTCTCTCGTCAGGTCGACTACTGTCCACGCTCCACTGAGAGTCCACACAGAAAAACCTTCACTTCTCATTAAAGCTTGGATGAACACACGTGTGTCGTGTGAAGAAACCGTTCTCACACACTTTTCCATCTCTTTCTATGTTTCTGATCAGATGTTTTCTGGAGAAGTGAAAAAACCTCATCTTTATTGTTAATTGGTTGTGAAAGTGTGACCTCGGTCTGCTCCAGCAGGAAATTCCAGAAAGAAACGGCAGAGAGTCGACGAAAAGCCGCGGGCCACTTTCACATGTCTGTTTTCAGAAGAATAATTCTCATCTGATCATTTGTTTAGCCTCTGGGTTCACAGGTCTCGGTTCCCATGGCCAAGTGCCGTGATTGATGCACTCGGTTTAACTATTTGTTTAACAAACGCGTAATGCGCCCCTGGGAGCAATTTTCTGCAATATCCAAGAACTGGGAACGTCTGAGGAATTATTCAAATTTTTGGGCAAGAAGAAAAAACAGGTGGACGTTTGCACCCTTTCAAAACCAGAAGTGCACACACGTCACCGTTTCCCATGAGCGTAAATCAACATCAGCGATAGGACGTCTCATTTGTCTTCATCTCTCAAAAACAAACTCGCTCTTTACCACTGAGAACTTTGCAACCTAATAATTATCTGTAATTGAGGACATAAAAACATTCAGCGAATCGTCCAAAGGCCAAACGAAGCGAAACGTCAGAAATACTGTTGATGGAATACGGTTCAATCATTTGGTCTCAGCACACTAGAAGACCCGCGCGGGCCTCATTGTTTTTCGAGGTGTGTTTGGTGGGGGAAGCGGCTGGAACACCACAGCCCGATAAATCAGCAGAACTCGGGCCAGTGGCGCTCAGGTCAGAGGAATAACCCCTCGACAGCTGCCCGAACCCGAGACACCGAGGCGCTCTGGGACGTGACCTTCCCCACACACACCACAGGGGCCGGGGCCCGAACACCGACCCTGATACATCACCAACAACCAAAGATGGATGTCATGCTCACTACAGAGGGAAGAAAAAACTCACGTTGTGTTAGTGAAACAGCAGCGTGTCGCTAGACAAACAAGCTTCTAATTCTCTTCATCCGTAGGTTATTTCACAGTAAAAACGGCTAAGAACGTACAGTATCAGCTCTTAAAATTGTATTCAATGGTCACTCTGGAATGAGGAAGAAATCATTTTAACATTTCATGAAGATTTACTCAATACTTTATTCACAAGAACAGTTTTGTCCTGTTGTTTATGTACAAAGATAAATGTTGAAACCATGCAAAAAAGTCAAAGATGGATTTGAGCAAAAGACGTTTTCAGCACAATTCATGATTATCAGACAGACGTGTATCACCAGCCCATCGAGAATAAAGCACGTTTCATTTGCTTTGGTTTTACATCATAAAGATTCTTTCTGATAAACTGTATTTCGTGTAATAATCGTGTCTTACGGCTCTCGGTCAGTAAAAAGTGTCCCGTAATAAAACTTTGGATTTCTGAGTCTGCTGAACAGCTAAATATTTTACTGTACGAAAGCTCAAAGTAAGCAGTGATTTCTCCTCTATACATTTTTTTTGCATTTTGAAAATTAAATAATCGTCCCAAGTGCCATACAATATTGTGTAATATTCGGAATTTACATTTTATACAAAGAACATTCATTTTCTTACCTCACGAAGAGACCGATCGGCGTTTGACATCCAAGTATCGCGAGAGCGAGCGATCCTGCAGTTGCAAAAACGCCGATCGGTCTGCGCAGCCGCAGCGCCGTGTGAAGTGGATTTACTCGCGTGCTGTATCCCGCACTTATTATTATTTTTCAGCTCTTCTAAACACATCTTCATTCGCCAAGTCATTAATAAATAACCCCCTCACCCCACCCTGTGCCAGGATCGATGTCTCTTAACATCTCACTTATTTTATTACTGCTTTTGGTTTTCCGCGCGTGATTGAGTGTTTCTCTGAGGAAATCTTTGGTTTTGCTTAAGTGTCCGTGACATTTAATCATGATTTTCGCGGCCGGTCAATCCGTTAATCCACCTCGATTGATTCGCTGCTCTCGCTGATGGGTTTGCACTCGTTGGGCATCCGCTGGTGTCTGCTGAGCTGCGTGGCCTGCGTGAAACTGCGGTCGCATCTCTCGCACCTGCACTCGCGCGCGCGCGCACACACACACACACGCACACACACACACACACACACACACACACACAGAGAGAGAGAGAGAGAGAAGAGATGGTCAAGAGAGGACCACGGACAGCGTGTTTCATCCCGCGCGCATTTAACCACAACTGACACTTGAAAGCGTTGTGAAGCTGCCGGGTGTAATTGGCACCCGCGCCCAGGCTCGTGATGACGGTGACGGGCGAAAGGCCCGAACGCCTCACAACACGCAAACTGTCAATAATGTGAGCGGATGGGCGGCCCCGGGAGACGAGCTCTAGATAAGAACGCGCATCATTGTCACGTTAGATAAAGAAGAAAACGCGCTTTTCGTGAGGCTGCTGATCAAAGACGAGTGTCGCGTGACTGCGGTCCTGGTTAACTCTTCAGTGTGAGGACAAACCAACCAATGTTCCCATACCAGTCATTTATGACCCAGTGTCTGGGGGCCCTAAGCAAACCTTTGTGGGGGCCCTTGTCGTATTTCAATTTAGATCGACATAACTGTAAACTATAAGAAATAATAAATCAATTAACACACTTAAATGAATAAAAACTGAAAGACAAAAAAACATTCAACTGACAGTTAGAATAATGAAGTTTAAAATTAAATTCACATTTTGATTCACATGTAAATAATTATTTACCCAAAGTAACACGTGGCTCTGGAACCATCTAGCTGTCTGAAAAAAACTATAACTAACCAAATGAGTGATTAACAAAAATAAAACATGATAAATATAGTTTACTCAAGAAAGCCAATCAATAATTCTCTACATGTGATGACACAAAAATGACATAATCATGGGCAAACGAAATACAGTGGATTGCAGTGGTGGCACCCACATGAACACTGTACATGTTCCTTTAAATGCTACTGAAGCTATAAACGTGTACATTAATGTGTAGCCTATGTAACTTTGGAGACGGTCCCTAAATTCAGACTATCGAACGTACGCCAAACCAACTTCATGCTAGTGGACAAAAACTGAATTTGTAAATCTGTACTTGTATAATTTGGCAAAACTAAATGAGACTTTGAAAACAGTACAACACATGGCTTCTTGTTCTTTTGCTTCGCGTTTTTGGCGTTTTTTCCCGCTATAGCTCCGTTTTTATAGCCACGGTCAGATGTAAACGTGCATCATCACATCACGCGCATGTCATCGCCTGCCGCGCACTACACGATGTCCGAGTAATTAAATCAATTAAGTATTAAAAAGGAAATTTCCAAAAGATTCCTGTAAAGTTGAACCCGCAAGTCATAAAAATAGCGTATCGTGTTTTGGATTCGGTACTCAAGGGGGCCCCCTGGTGGTGCAGAGGCCCTACGCAACCTGCGCATAGGGAGGATCGGCTCGGGAAAACAGCTCGTAAATCAAACCAAATTCTCTTTTGACTGTTATGTAAAAACGCAGAAGGTTTTCTGTGAGTTGGGTTATGGGACAGAATGTGCAGTTTCTACATGATTCAAGTCATTATTTCTGTCTCTATAAAACGCGCGTGCGTGTTGAGCTGTCTAATGCTTTACCTTCATTCTGAGTGGTGTGTTACAGCTGCTGCTCACAATAACACAAACAAACAAAATAACTACACAAAACAACGACAACACAGTAAACAACAAGCACACGTGTGGATTAGATCATGAGAGCACGCATGTGAAACCACTGTGACTGACTGTCTGTGTGAGTTTGGTTCAGTTTGAAAGCTGCTGCAGTATGGGATTCCTTTTGTGCCAATAAAAATGAACGCGAACTTTTAAAAAACGAACAAAATTATACAATGAGAAAGAAAAAAAACACTTTGATAATGAAAACAATAAACTCAGTTGCAAGAATGTGACTTGATTTTCAAATAAACTGCTATTTTTCTTAACAATTTTCTAAGTTTCGTTTTTGCAAATAATAGTTTTGAATTCGCTGCTAGATTTTTCATTTGCGCTTTCCGAGTTTTCGTTTACGCTTCTCAATTTTTCGTTGGCCTTTCTGGCACAAATCTCACGTGTAGGCGGGACTTATGGCCGCTTTACGCTGATTGGCTAGTGAGTTTTTGATTTATAGCTCCCTGACAAGGAAGTCGATACTGAAGACAGTATCTATAAATTAGAAATATGAACTGGAAGCATAACACTTTATTGTATATCTCCTCAAAACTCACTAGGCATCTCGTTTTCCTGATATCATTGAAATGATAAATTATAGACTGCTGTCTTGACGGCCTCTAAACCCACGTAAAGTTGCATGTGAATATGGCAATCTATCCTGTATTTGCTCGACGTTGGCTTGTTGTTACAGCGTGATAGAGCCTGGAAGCGTGTCCCACTTTTAAGTGGGTGAAAGTTGGCAACCCTGCTAATATACTTACAAAATAAGAAAGTAATTTAAGTACAAACACTAAAACAATACTATACAGAAAACCGTAAACAGATTGCTCTCTAATCCGCTGCACTGTCTTCAGTATCGTCTTCCTGGTCAGGGAGCTGTCAATCCAAATCTCACTAACCAATGAGAGTAAAGTGGCCATAAGTCCCGCCCACACGTGAGATTTGTGCCAGAAAGGCGAAGGAAAAATTGAGAAGCATAAACGAAAACTCGGAAAGCGCAAATGAAAAATCTAGCAGCGATTTCAAAACTATTATTTGCAAAAACGAAACTTAGAAAATTGTTAAGAAAAATGGCAGTTTATTTGAAAATAATGTCACATTCTTGCAACTGAGTTTACTGTTTTCATTATCAAAGTGTTTTTTTTTCTTTCTCATTGTATATTTTTGTTCGTTTTTTAAAAGTTTGCGTTCATTTTTATTGGCACAAAAGGAATCCCATACTGCAGCGTCATTGAAATCATTGAAGAACACTTGAATACTTTATGAATGTTTAAGGTAAACTGCTGAGCGTCAGTGTTGTGCAGGACAGACGGATTCTCTCAAGCATATCGGCTCAATGAGCAGAAGTGAGACCATCGACTGACTAAAGATTTCTCTGCTGTAGTCATTAATGTCTTTGTGCTTCTGTCTGTGTGTCTCTCTCTGGAGCCCCTGAAACGCTGATGACACTCAAACACTCATCGCAGAGCAGACAGACAGACAGACAGACAGACAGACAAATCTCTGCAGCCAATCTAAATCATTACCGAGAGAATTCTGTCATCCTTTATTCAAACCTGTCGGAGTTTCTTCTTCAGATCACAAATGAAGATATTTTGAAGAATGTTGATCATTAAACAACACTGCCTTCTATGAACATTAAACCACTGGGACATTTCTCAAGATATCTTCTTTTGTGGTCCACAGAAAAAAGACTCGCATACAGATGTTGTACAGATGCATGATGTGACAGTCCGTGTGTGCGAGTTTACATAAAGAAGCGATCTCATGATGAAATCATCCGACGTGTTTGTAAGTTAATCCACTGGAGTGAAACAGGACACATAAGAATGGATGGTACTCACTGTTACTTACTTGAAAGGCTTCTCTCCCGTGTGTGTGCGGATGTGGTTGTTGAGAGTCGTGGCCCCAGCGAACGCCCGGCCGCAGTAGCCGCATTTAAAGGGCCGGTCACTGGAGTGTGTCACCACGTGATTCCTCAGCTCCGAGGGTTGAGAGAAGGATTGAGAACAGTGTCCACACTGATACGGTCTGGAGACACACAGAGCAGAGCATCCCTAAGCTGTTACCACGGCAACATGACCCTCATCAACAACAGGGCAGGAACACAGTTCGGTCCATCTATCAATATTTTCAGCGGTCACGCTCTGCTCAGAGACTCTCATCACCGCGGTAAACTTCTACATTCATGATTCGTCACATCAGAAACGACAGCTGACGTGACTAAACTGTGTTTGATCAAGCGAAAGTATCTCAGCAGACACCGATGTGCGATTATTCTGTTAACATTACACAAACACTGATGATAATTCAGACTCACGGTCTCTTTATATTATAGTGTGATTCACTGACCACAAAAATAAAATAAAAAAGGGAAAACGCAAACAAAATCCAAGATGAATTTGACTGATATATATTATTGTGATTATGTCTTTGAGACGAAGTATCGGGGAAATAAATGTGATTCGCATTTCACAAATTGAACACTTCTTATTTTCAACTCGAATTAAAACTGGTTTAACCAACACTTTAGTGAAAATAAAATCTCATGCTTTCACTACTGGTTTTGATGTACACTGCTTAACAAACGTATTCGAGCATCTGTCATTGAAAAACACAAATATTTTAGGAATCTATCTTGTTTAAAATGTTATTGTCAACAACGAAATAATCTTTATTCGTGATTTTATAGCTGACTTTGAGCCGACGCATTCTCTGAAGAAATCAAGTGTCAAATTCAAGCATTAAAACTGAGCAGTCGCTATCAAGTAATTGAGCATCTGATGAAAAAACCAAGATCAAGTTTACTCATTTCTATTTCATTTCTTGTAAAACAGTAAATGTTTCAATGTATGGATAACAACAATACTGATACTGTTACAGAGCTGTGAACATCTGCTGCTGGTCTAAGGCTGAATTTGTCTGTTCAATCGTTCTCATTCATCACATGACAGTCCTCGTACTTCAAGTGGAAAAGACGATTTTGTGAAAATGTATTTGTAACTTTATGAAATGAAATGAAAAACAGATATGATAGGTTTGCTGGTGTTTTTGTGTTTTTTTCTTGACAGTGATGAGACGGAGGTTTTTCCTCTGACGATGAATGTTTGTTGTGTGTTAACTGAAGCAGCTCTCCAGATGAACGTCACGTTATTGTTTATTACTGCAGCACATCTCCAGATATAAATAAACCGCTGGCGTCCCAAAACCTTCAGATTCACAGTCCGCCGGTGTTTCAGAGCCGGATTCTTTATTTCAGCTTGTTAGGGGCAGTATTTTCTTCTTCACAACACTCAATATTGTAATGAATGAGTCTTTTGAGGGCTGTACTCATTAACACAAGCGTGTCATACATCTGATTGATATTCCAACAGAAAGAAGAAAAACACAGCACACAGCTCAGCAAAACACAGCAGCGAAAACAGATTTTTTTGCAATGATCCGATAATTTATGCTCTCTAAAACGAACACATAAACTAAACATCAATAAATATGTATAAGCCAAAGCCCATAAAGCAAATCCCAGATCATTTTAAACAGATTCACAGCATCATCCGCTCACAAACAACAGCCAATCCCAGAATGCCTTGTTCAGCTAAATTTCATCAGCACCTCAGGGTCATAAAGTTGAATATTGACAAAGCCTCACTTTGACTTCATCTGCTCGAGCATCCCGCAAACATTTTTCTTCTCTATGAATATTAGTTTATTGAATAAGTGGCATGTGTTTTCCTTTGCATCACCTTTCTCTCGGAGTATTTCATCCGCGTCACTTCACCTGATCTATACCTTTATATAATGTGTGCCCGAGAAAACCTAGCTAAGCACAAAATAACCCAGACGTGTTTCATCATTAGAGATTAGAGACACATTCTAACCCATCAGCCACCTGCACGTGTCTCTACATCTGTAAACCTCTGAAACCTTCATGTGTGGGTATAAGCGTGTGTGTGCTTTTGTGTTTACGTGTGTGTGTGCATGTTTGTTCATGTGAGTGAGTGTGTGTGAGTGCGTGCGTGTGTGTTAGTTTTACATCAGCAGCAGGGTTGTGCTGTTTTTCTTGAGTGAACATTTGAAACCTCATGATTTTCTGGCTAAACATGTAAGAGTCGAGCGGTGACAGAGACAGAAAATATGGGATGTTGCAAACAGAATTACAATCATGATACACACGGGCCTCTCTTCATTAAGTTACATTGGCTCTCTATAGTCGCTCGCATCAAATTCAAGACTCTGCTCCTGGCCTACAAGACCACCACTGGTTCGGCACCCCCTTATCTTCACTCGCTAATGCAGACTTATGTACCCGTCAGATCCCTACGCTCTGCAAACGAACCACGTCTTGTAGTGCAACACTCTCACGCACCTTCTCTGCATCTGTTCCACATCAGTGGAATGATCTGCCTGCTGCTACAAGATCAGATCAGATTCTGTAGTTGTCTTTAAGAATGGGCTGCAAACACATCTCTTCCGTCAGCACCTGACCCATCAGTCCTGACTTCTATCTCTTTTCTACTCTTTCAATCATAAAGAAAAAAATGTACTTTCGTATCCTGTACTGGGCTATGCTCTTATGCATTTTGTTGTCCTTATGTTGTGCCAATTGCTTCCATTGTTTACTTCATCTGTAAGCGGCTTTGGATAAAAGCGTCTGCTAAATGACTCGATGTAAATGAGTCAGCCAGTTACAACAACAGAGATGAAATGAGAGGATTCACAATCATCACGTCTGGTGTTGGTGAGGTGAGAGATCAGCACGTTACCTGTCGGGGTTTTGCGTGCACACGTGCATCTGCAGCAGAATGCGTTGAGTGAAGGTTTTGAAGCACTGGCCGCATTTCCACAGATGCCAGTCACTGAACTCTGAACTCAGCTGACTGGTGGAGGTGGGACTCGCCAGCACGCGCTGGTTTTTCGAGCTCATCTGGTTCAAAACGGACTCTGTGACGTTGTGTCCGCTCTTGTCCAGGAGAGAGAAGCTCCGTGAGGAGGGCGTCTGGGGAAACACCAGTGAACGCTGCAGAACCAGTGAAGAGGATTTGGGACTTTTACTGAAAGACTGAAGCGTCTCCTGTCGACTCATGGCCTCTATTACAGTAGTCGGCACATTTACTGTAGAGGAAACACAAACATACATCACTCAGACTTCTGTATCCTTCAATCTCTAAAACGGCACATTAGCATCATTCCAACAGGTTATTCATGATCGTTACAAACACAAAAACTGCTCTGAGTCTCCTACAGTGACTTCAGTTTTAAATGGAAACTTTACGTTCAGTGACGCAGAGGAGAAAACCACATTCCACATCATACTGTGCACATAAACACTGTAAGAAGAGACATGTGGGAGACGCTTGGAGCGTCTCATTTAATAAAGAGAACACAACTGAACATGAAGTACAGTTGTGATGTGACCCAATCACGTCCTGTTGTTTTTCAAGTCTTTCATTCTTCTTCAGCAGTTCTTTTTTATTTCATTTCTCACAATCGTTGTGCATTCGTTCAACACACACATGTATGTTTTACTATCTCCGTGGGGACAGTCCATAGGCGTAATGTTTTTTATACTGTACAAACTGTATATTTTATCCCCTATCCCTAAACCTAAAGATCACACACACACACACACACACAGACACACACATGCACACACAGGCAGACAGACACACACACACACGCACAGACACACATACACACACACACACGCAGACAGACACAGACACACACACACACACACACACACACACACACAGACACAAAGCAGCACAGAACGACATCACATCGGCAACAGCAAATCACACACAACACCAAGACCACACATGCACAGACACGCACACACATTCACACAACACACACGCTGCCGCCGCTGCGCTCACGCCTGCACGCACATCAACTCACAAAACACAACATACACAGCTTTCCAGCACGCACACAACAGCAACAGCACACACGCACACAACACATCCAAGACAACAACATCACACACGCACTAAGCACACACCACAGTGATTGTCGGAGTTCGAAGTGTATAATCTATCCATACTATCAAGGAGTAACCGCATCGTATTATTGTAAGATTCTGGTTAATATAGAACGCACAGACATACACGCGCACACTCACACACACGACGCACTTGCACACCACACACTACACACTTAAACGCACGACACACACACACATCGCGCACAACAAAGTAATGTTATTCACGCAACACACACGCTACAGGCCTTTGGTTTGACTATCTCCGTGGGGACAGTCATATGGCGTCATGTTTTTATACTGGTAACAACTGTAATATCTAGATATCTCCCTTTCACTACCTAAGCTCATAAGAACACTTTTTGCATTTTAAGGATTTGTAAAAATATTGTTCTGTGTAAATTTTATTAGCTTTTTTGCCCATGAGGACCTCAAATTTTTGGTCCCCAACGTGATCAGCAGTCCCCATGTGTTGGTGTGTATGTCAAGGTTTAGTCCCACCTGGGGATAGTACGCAAGACAGTCACACCCACACACACACACACACACACGCACAGACACACACGCGCACACACACACACACACGCACACACAGGCAGACAGACACAGACACACACACACAGCGAGCAGACTCAAGTGATAAAGTCTGTCTGATATAAACAGTGAACAGTCAGATTTTGTCTCATGTCCAGAATCTCAATCGGAGAACAGAAACAACACTCGGCTGTATGGGGTAAGTGCTGGTTCATATTGAGAAAATAAATGATTACTTCAAAACTACATACAGATGCTTTCAGGAATGTTTCATGAATAACTCACTGGGAAAGTGAAATACAGCAGCAGTGTTATACTACTGTACAACCATCAAACACACCAGGACAATAACACACCGTCACAAACTTTCATTCTTGAAAGAGACTCACAGTTTTCATCCTGAGCGATGCACTGCAGCGGAATTCCAAAGAAAGACGTATAGCTGTCATTATACCAAACCAGAAGCTCCGTTCCACGAGGAATATCTGTACACGCCCGGTAGAAAATACACGACCTGAAACACACCGTTCACACACATGTAATGTATCATCAAATACAAATTCATTTCTTTTCCTTCAATTCATTTACATCGATCATACCCACATGAAACATATTTACTATAGTAAACTGAAGTAAACCAGTGTAAGGATTGAAGTATTTACTACACTTTATTCATTCACTATACTACAGAATGAGAATACTGATAACAGACTTCACTACACTTTACTACAGTAAATATTTCAGTATTTTTCATATGGCTGTATACAGTATGTGTGGTTATATACAGTATCTACGTGAAATGTGATGTATCTGACTCAGACGGTTTATATGCCCGTGTGTGTGTGTGTCATTAGTGTGACTGTGTGATTTGAGGTGAAATAAACGGTACATATTTGAGACACATGCAGTAACAGCGGCTCTAGTACAGTATGTACTTTATACGCTCGTAACCATTTGTCTCTCAGTTTGGCTTCACTCAACATAAACACTGGAACAACAAATAAATGTAGTGGGACTAAATGAGTCAGTGGGCCGCTGAAAGAGCGCTGTTTTCAGAGCGATGGGTGGTCTCACACACGTTCAGAAGAAGCCAGCGTTTGTAAACGTACACCATCTCTTACAAGCCCGCCGTCACTTCCAAACGCACACAAATCTCAGAGCGGATCAAAGGCCGCTTTTTCTCCCGCGTCTCGGAAAACGTTTCCCGCGCTGACATGTATTTAGTATTGTGGTTGGATGACTCATAAAGACACGGCGAGACGTCCCAGCGCTGGAGATGTGAAGAACATGCCAATGGACATTATTGTCAGAGCAAAACAAAACAGTCCGTTCAGTCTTCATCCATCATGTTGTCTTTGAAGAGAATTCCATTTAGATATTGCAAATCATAACATATGGAACTGAATCCAGCAGACAGATTACATTTCTCATCACACAACCTGCATGACCTGGAAAAACAGCCCACATGTCATGAGGGAACGTCTCTACCCCAAAGTGCCTCCTTTAAATAAAGAGCCTTATCTGAAAATTTCATTTATCCTCCTGTATAACATCAACTCGCCCTGATCTCGCCCCGATCTCACCCTAAACTCACCCTGATCTCACCTTATACTCACCCTGATCTCACCCTAAACTTACCCTGATCTCACCCTATACTCACCCTGATCTCACCCTAAACTCACCCTGATCTCACCGTATACTCACCCTGATCTCACCCCGATCTCACCCTATAGTCACCCTAATCTCACCCTAAACTAACCCTGATCTCACCCAGATCTCACACCGACCTCACCCTAAACTAACCCTGATCTCACCCAGATCTCACACCGACCTCACCCTAAACTTACCCTGATCTCACCCTATACTCACCCTGATCTCACCCTATACTCACCCTGATCTCACACCGATCTCACCCTAAACTTACCCTGATCTCACCCTATACTCACCCTGATCTCACCCTATACTCACCCTGATCTCACACCGATCTCACCCTAAACTTACCCTGATCTCACCCTGATCTCACACCGATCTCACCCTAAACTCACACTGATCTCACCCTGATCTCACCCTATAGTCACCCTGATCTCACCCCGATCTCACCTTGAACTCAACAACAACAACAAAACACTCTAGAACTTAAAAAATCCAATTCAAAGGCGAAAGTTCACCATCACCTCACTGGTGTTTTAGCTTAGAGTGGGCGGGGTTTAGGTGTGTGTGTGTGTGTGTGTGTGTGTGTTTTGTGATTGGTTGGGTTGATGTGTGTCAGAGTCTGACCTGTACTGCACCACCATCATGTTCTGTTCTCCACAGTGTCTGGCACAGCGGATGTATCTCATCCAGCTGGATTTACTGGGTTCATTACCATCAATGAAGTACTGCAGCGCTCCCTCCTGATCATAAATCTACAGGAGAAACAGTCACAAACAAACAAACATTCATTCAGCACTCAAATCATGTCTTACTAACTGTATGCGGGGTCCCACCATCAGATGGTTTTTTGGGGGTGGAACCAAAAATCTTCAAACTTATTTTTAACTATTTTTAATATAAAATGATTCTAAATTTATCATCTATATACATTCAGTGCAAATAGGCTGCCTTGTTGGCAGAGGCTATTTACATGACCTCCCCCCTTCAGTTTCTCACTAGAACAGAGAAAATATAAGAACGGCCCTGTTAAATATGTGTTCAGAGTTTGTCAAATGGCATTAAATAAATACAGTACAACAAGAGAGAGAGAAAATTAACCCTAAAAAATGAGTATAAAACTTTCTATTTCTGAGTCCAAGTGGGGATTTCCTTGCATTCATTTTTTTGCCCAAGCTACCTTTAGAGAGAAACTAAACAAGCAGTAAATGATATCAAGCACTTACATTTTTAAAGAAACATGAAAGTCACCAAAAAAAGACATAATAGACTTCATTATTGTTAATATTTCTTTCACAATATTTACCGAATCTTATCTGCACAACATTGTTACAAACAGTGTTGGGTAAGTTACTCATTACTAGTTACTAATGACATATTCAAAAGTGTAATTAGATGACTGTACAAATGACTCTCTTCAAAAAGTATTTAATGACTTATTACTCATTACTTTCTATATCCTACATCAACCTTGATTAGTGATTCAAGGACAGACACGAAACGGCTCTTTTAATTCGTTACAATAAATAATAAATAACTACATCAATTAGTATTATTAACTGACCAAAGTATTACAAATGTGAGAATTATACATTAAAGCACAGATTTTAAAGTTAGACTTATAATTAAATTTTGATGTCAGTTCCACTATTGAGTATATTACACACAGTATTTAGCTCAATTACATCAGAAGTAACTGTAATTAAATCACAGACAAAATAAGAGTAATCCCTTACTTTACTTTTTCAAGGGAAAAGTTATTAAATTACAGTAACTCATTACTAACTAGTTACACCCAACACTAGTTATAATAATACTGAATTTAAAAATGATGATTATGCTATCCATCCATCACATTCATCTTTAATTTTGTTTATTTTGTTTTCTCTTTGTTTTTGTTCAATGAATGTCACTCAGAATACTAATGTAGGGAGACAGAGTTTGCAAATGTTAAACGGGTGTAAAATCATCAGATACGGGCACTGAATGATTTACAATATTATGTGATACATAAACACAATGTAAATAATCAAATATTAATATCACGATTATTGTCAATGACACTATATATTTAGTCACCGTATGATGCAGGGGATTTGATTGACAGCAAAAGATGAAATACTGACTCACAACATAACAAACAAACAAACAGCAACATTAAACCAAACGCCCGTTTCCACACAATTACATTCATTCATCAATGAAACGTGTCCAATATTCCCTCAGTTTCAAATCAACTTTCACCATCAATTACAGAAAATCTGCTGAAGGACTTCTACTGTAATGACAGAGCAGTGTGTGTGTGTTTATTACCCATCTCAATCGGTCTATAGTGATCAATACAGTAAATGATCTCAATAATCAAATCAATCACCTCCGCGCGCTGCATATGAACCACAGACGCCTGCAGGGGATTCTGGGATTGTTGTTAAATGGAGCAGGGGTTCGTGAGGAGAGCGCAGGTGGATGCATGTCTGCTCTTTTAAAGACCCTTGTGGACCCCAGAGCCCCTCGTTCAGCCATCGATCGGACCTGACGGGGATCTGTCACACTGTTACTTACTGCTCAATCTCTCCGGACGACATTTACGCCGCACTGATTGGAGCGTGTCACTGACCGACGGCCGTAAATAGTCCTGGAGCATCTGAACGTCGATGAGCGGGCCGCAGAGAGAGAGCTGACAGACGCTTGACCTTTTGCCCTTATTACAGCGGGTAAATGGAGGCCGGCCCGGCTCCGAGTCCTGCGCTTCTGATTGCAGCCAGCGTGCTGAAAGTGTCCGGTGCGCCGGGAGAGACGGACACTTTGGATAATGGAGCCCGAGAGCTTTATCACAGCAGAGGCCATGAGAACAGAGGTTTCAAGCATGTAAATGGTGCGATTCAGTCCGTGTGCATCTCTGGAGGTCACCACGGCGCTTGTTATCACTTCAACTGTAGTAAAAGAGCCTCTTGTAGCCGCTGGCCTCTGGTCTCTCTCTCTCTATCGGCTTTGTGCCAGAAACACTCTTGTTCTAGTGTTCATCTCACCAACCGTTCCTGTTTTTACCAAAATAATTCAAACTGCATTTGCAAAATTTCAGCTTCTCAGCTCACATAAAGCACACGCTGTTCAAACACACACAGAAATATCACCTGTGATCATCTCTGAAATGCAAAGAAAAACATAAGAGTGTTTTAAAACGTGTCAGACTAAACATCCATTCCAAAGCTGAACTATTGGAAATAAAACCTTTTCACATTTTCACAAACCCACGTTAAACAAGAGCACAAATAATAATAATGATTCTGGCCCGTCGCCCGATACATTTCACTCAGAACACCCGCTGCGAGAATGACATCATCAGGCTTTGTCATCTTCAACCAATGACAGCAGACGACAGGCGTGCCAATGACCTGAGAGAGAGAGAGAGAGAGAGAGAGAGAGAGAGAG
>NC_079906.1:23356856-23374356 GCF_024868665.1 Triplophysa rosa
CACACCACAGGTCTGTTTAATCTTGAGGAATTTTTACAGTCCTCCATGAGCTACACTCTAAACTGACATGAGAACCAGTGTTGTTCGGT
This sequence comes from Triplophysa rosa, assembly GCF_024868665.1. Classification (NCBI taxonomy): domain Eukaryota; kingdom Metazoa; phylum Chordata; class Actinopteri; order Cypriniformes; family Nemacheilidae; genus Triplophysa; species Triplophysa rosa. The sequence continues at coordinate 23,356,946 of NC_079906.1, forward strand.
TCCATCCGTCTCATGAGAACATTAAACATCTCTCACATCATATTTTCATGTCACATTTTATATCACATAAAAATCTCACATTTGCCACACAAGAAGTTTCACTTTACACATAAACGTCCACATGTATAGTCAGACAGTTCAGACTGTAAACGCGTCTCAGCCACCAGAATTTATGATCTAACTGCAGCGTACTGTTATGAACTTCAGTGCCATCTCTCTCTCTGTGTGTCAAACTCTTTAGTTCTGTGTGTGTGTGTGTGTGTGTGTGTGTGTGTGTGTGTGTGTGCGTGCGTGCGTGCGTGCGTGCGTGCGTGCGTGCGTGCGTGCGTGCGTGCGTGTGTGTGTGTGTGTGTGTGACTCTTCAAAAAGAAAAACAGAGAAGCAAACACTCTCACCTCCCATAAGTGTCTTGTGTTTCGAACGGGACCGGACTGAGCCTTGTCCAGCGGTAGAGACACTCCCTGGAAGGGCCCGATCCAGGTGCCCTGTGGGATGCGCTGGGCTGCACAGATGCCGTAGCCCAGACCCGGGACGGTGCTGGTGCACAGACACACCTCACGGGGCAAATCCCTCAGCCACTCCGGGACCTCTGGGGGGGGAACGGCTGCCGAGGCGCTGCTGGTCCCCACCAGCCTCCGCAGCGAGTGCAGGGGGCCGTGCATGGGGCACTCCCCGTTCCGGTTGTCCGCACACATGTCACAGCCTGGGGGACGGCACAGCGAGAGGGGCAGTTATTTACCCTGGACACAGATGGGACCCTGTGCACCCTGACCATTCGCTCTCAATAAAGACAAGTCATGCGCTTATTTTATAACATCTTAAAAATATCTACAGATTTAGCATAAGTGAAATAAAATAAAAAGGTGAGACTGAGGTGCTCAAAAAGTATTCAGATAATCCTGCTTCCATACACATAATTTATTTCTCTAAATATCATGACTGACATACGAACTGTTATGATGTTTTTAAATTATTTTTGACTTTGGATATGAACATGTGTAACACTGCACTGGTCACCAGTAATACGTTATTATTTAGTTGCGATAAATAAGACCCTTATTCATCTTTTCCTTCATTTAGTTAGATACCTTATTCATCCCAATGGGAAATTCACAATTTGATGTTGCCCGCGTATTTGAAAACATTATACGCAATAAAGTATTTATCACAATAGGTCTTCTGTATTGTGAAGTAATGAAGCGGTATTTCCCTCATTTAAGCGCGTGGTGTGACAATAATAAACATGATTTGTTTTTCACACAGAATTTGTGTTCCGCTCGCGCTTGAAACTACACGTGTCGCTTTATAAATGAGCTCCTGCGGTGTGAAATATGGGCTAAAAATCGCGAATGTAGATAAAGAAGTCTTTGTGTCCCCGGGAGACACACATATCCCGTGTTGGGATGATGAATGTGGGCCGATGCTTCAGATCGATCAGTGATGTGACTCTCCTCTACAAAACTATACAGCAATTAATTGTGTTGAGTCCGATCATCGCTCATCTGATGCGGCATATATCGATGAAGATTACTGCTGATCACTCTAAATAAACACTCTTCACCACTCACACCTCACAATTACACTCATGCATGCACGACGAAAAAAAATCTACTTTATTTTCTTATCTAATAAAAAACAGTGAACTAAATAAATAACGTTAATTGAAGAGGAAAAACCGGAGGAGATCAAAATCTATTCAGCGCCTCACTGCTATTAATAAAAGCGTTTAAAATATACAATTAACACAATTACATTTTCCATATTTTAATTTAAAATACCTAAAACGTCTACGTCTAATAAGTAATTAAATATGTAAATAACTACAATTTTAGGGTAAATCTTTATTAATCACCCTAAATAAATAATAGCTGGAGCAAAAGCTTCCTCCGTTTTGTGGGACAGCAAATAATTTGTAAATTCTACATTTATTATTATTTGTATTTCCTTAATTTCCCGAGAAATATTCCAGCATGGCTCTTTTTCTAATAATGTTTGTTTAAAGCGTGTTAATTATTTCGTGCGACGATGTGTTTAAAACTCGTCGATATTTCATCGGATTGCTCAGTAAAACTCGTAAAGATCGTGTCGCACCTGCGCGTGCATAAATTCAATTTATCCTGTACAAGATTATTTAGCTGCTCACTCTGGCCTAATGCAAAAATACGAACAAGAAAAAAGTACATTTATTTTGATCATAAACCTAAATTAATTCAAATGCATGTTTAAATATTTTAGATCTTGAAATTCCAATAGGCTAATTATTCCATTAATTTGCGACATTTCTAATACCTGCAGCGCACACACACTCGTCATTCATTCTGCTGTATATATGGAATTATGAAGCTATACAGACGGTTATGAACGTCTCCGCAGTGGTTGTTTAGAGGGATGATCTCCATCCTCTGCTGGCCGTACAGATAGAAGTCCAGTTCCTCGGAGCTCAGCTTCAGACGGGACGCGCGATCATTCTGAAAGTTTGAAAGTTCTCTGGCCTGACACGAGCCGCCGGTGCCGCTGCTGTCCGACTGTCCGAACAGCGCGATCTGCGGCACCGCGAGCTGACTCAAACCCGCTAAAGACGACACGGAGGGAGCGCTCGAGGGCGCCGGTACAGATGCCGATGAGGTCGAGGAGATGAGGTTGGGTCTCTGTCGGAGGTTCTCCAGCGCGGCTGTTTTCAGCGGGTTCTGCGGGAACAGCTGCTGCCAGTGCTGGATGTAAGTCGGGTCCACTTTGAGGAAAGCAGAACCGCTGGGCTCGCTCGGCTTCAGCATATCCGACTGTAACACAGAACACATGACGATGTTTAGCAGTTCAACTTATAATCGACCAAAGAGTTTCTCGAACACAGCGCTCGTGGGCCATTCACGCGGAACTAAAGTGCGCTCTTATTTCGCTGAAAGTCTTACCCTCTAAGAAGAGTCCAAGCGACTCCCGGACACTCACACCATCACAGTATTGACCGTGAGAGTTCTGCGCGAGACGTCCTCCCACCCTCACGCGTGTCCTCGTCTCGCGCTCCCGCACGAGCACGTGGGTTGTGGGACACGCAGAAGTGAACTGATGCTGAGCCTCTCTATGTTTATTATTACTCTTTACCTCTCACACTGTCACTTATATTTACTCACAACGCGCTCATATCATTGCTGTTTTCTTTCTTTAGGTCATTTCAGATTTAAATCGTTCACTATAAACTAGTAGGTCTATTTAAAATAAACTTCCCATTGGACGAAAACACTTAGCCTAGATTAGCAATAAATGCTTTAATATTTGTAAACATTATAAACCATTATTTATAATTTTCTACTGAAGTTTATCAAGTTTATAATTAATTACAAGCATATAGCTGACTAACTTTATGACGGGGCGCGCTCTCGCTGGATGAAATTGCTCCAGTAACGCGCTTTTATTCGCATCATTCAGACTCTCGCGAAAGAGTTTCCACAGACTCTCAGTATCTAAATGTGCAAGAGGCATTTTACAGCGTCCCGTCCAGAGGCTAAAATGTTTTGACTGGCAACATTTTGACAGAGTCATTCATCATCCACAGCTCTCTGATAACAAATCAAAACACAAACATAGTCGTCTGAACATGAATTCTTGTCTACAAATGCATTTCACTCGCAAAGAATGCGAGAAATAACAGCACTTTACCGGCTCCACATGTATTGTTAGATTTTTCTAAAAGGATGTAATGCGCAACATTTAACCCGCCACTTCCACGCCTTAAATAAAGAATCACCTAATTTAAACTAATCAAATCATTATTAATAGAAATAATACATTGTCTCATTTCGTCATGTCATCGTAGTGCTTCATGTCAAAATAAACCTTAAAACAATTTAGTTGTCATACTTGGAAATAACATCGCTATTATGACAGCGTATTGGTGTTTTTATTCATTGATAAATGACTAGTGAAATAAAGTGCACTCGAGGGGCAGTGAGGATCAATACATTAACTGCCCAAATATATCATTTTCTGTGCCAAAAAAAGCCCGCATTATCAAAGCTGAGTGTAAACTTGGGCTTCATTTGTATTTTTTTTAAGAGTGTTTCATTTACATAGACCACTGTTTGACATTCACTTAGACCCTTTGCATTTCTTGTTAATGAATTCTGCTGTTGGCTGAAAGACAAATGAACGAGGCTGTTTGACAGGAGTCCGATAAGGAATTCAGCCACCAGCCCTCTTATTATAGTTTTAAGGTCACGGGTTGCTGAGTATATAATTCATTAATATAGACGTATATTCAGATGGGAGATGATGGTCGTTTTTGAACACACGTGACCTCACAAATTTAGATAGCCTACATTTCCCTTTAATGGCCTGACGCAAATATTATATACAGTATGTTCTGTATGCAGGTGCGTTTTAACGAAATCTAATAATTATGTAAATATTGTATTTAATTCTCCGTATATTTGCTGCCCATTCGTTAAAGTACAAATTATATGTTTGTGTCTGCCGTTTTATAAAGAGAGAAATCAAATATTCATCCACTCACGATCCGTGTGCCTGCGGTTGTTTTAGTGACACACCATGTGTAGGGCACTGATTCGGTTGTTTCTTTTAATACGGTCTATAAATAAATTTTTCCAGGATTAAACCGAGTTTAAAATCTTCACGATACTGTGACATACGTGCGTTATGGGTTACTAATATTTCTAATATAGTGCTAAATATTTCTGTTATTCAACTGAATGTTATCTGAATTCGTGTTAAATGCCTTCTTGTTTCACATGGTGTTTTATTGAGACCGAATAAAGTTATGCGTCTTTAACCATTCATTTAGTCTAATGTCAAGTTAAAGGGAAATAGAGCAGTAAACGTGCTGTGGAGAACAGAGAGGGCGCACAAGAGCCTGAATGAAAGAAACATATTAAAGTCCTGTGATTCACTGCACAGACAGAGCTTTAGTCCCAGACCAAAAGAAATGTTAGAAACCACTTGCACTGACACATCTTAAAATAAACCACTGCCTTTGTTTTGTCTCAACATACACACCAGTCATGTTTCTCAGTAAGGCACGTTTGTAAAAAAACGACTTCGATGTTCTTATTTAACTAAAGGCCTAGTCCTGCCTTAAATCTGCGAAAACACCTTTGAAAAAACCTTTGAATTCTTATTTGCATTACTTAAAAAAGTGCTACAAAAGGATCTTCACAGCAATGCCACTGAAGAATCATTTGCTCTGAGGTTCTTATCAAACCTATTTCTTTCTTCATTTTTAAAAGCCCCTTTTCCATACAGAGAAACTTTTGTGAAACAGAAAGCGAAGTTCTTCAAATGTTAATGTTTCTTTATGGAACCATTCAGCCATAAATGGTTCTTCTATGGGTTTGTATAAAACAAATATTTTATAAACACTTTTGTGAGTTACACTGTGTGCAGTTAAGAAACAAAAGCTTTGTATTTGAATGAAATGTCATTACTTGAACAGCAGGTTTAGTGTCACTGTAGAATCACTGATGTGAAGAGCTGGAATCTATTCAGTTTAACTACAACATCACTGACCCCAGAACAGATCCTACAGGAGAGCAATCTGAACCCACATTAACTGTAGCTCATGTCTTTACTCCGGTAAGGGTGATAAATATAATGAAATATTTACTGAGTTATGATGCACGAAAAGAAAATTCCCAAATAGTAAATAGGCTATACATGCTGAAACAAGTTAGAGTATAGGGTATATAATAGAGTATATAATTTCATTATCCAGAGACTGGATCAGTCATGATGAGGACAGAAATCCCCAAGAGTCTGACATTCTGTGCTGCTTTACATGATAAAGAATACAAGAGAGATTAATGAAGCGTGCAGGTGACCTGATGACTGGACCCTAGACTGAGTACACCGAGAAAACAACACACCTAACCTGACACCAACACAGGAAAAAATGACGATTTCTACATTTATTCAGTAGCCTGTCTGAGTTCTGGCGTTTTCCTATTATTTCAAAGTAAAAAACACGCAAGAACTCGTTTATTTCCTCAGTTAATTTCACACACGCACTTTAAACTTTTAAGTGTGAATCAATAGAAATTGATCCACATTCATCTTAAAGGCAAAAAGTGCCCTTAAAATACTTTCGCGATGTTTTCGCTTACTGTAAGGGTGAGGTGGCTCACACACTGCAGAAAAAGACGCAGCGCATCTGACGCTCCGCTGTGACGCGCGGGAGGAGGAGCGTCACACAGGAAGATATCACCGCTGTCAAACGCGCCGCTATGTACCTCTCTCAGATCTGGCACACGTTGGCTTTCTTTTATTTGCCGTTTTTAGGGATCGATGCAGATTTCAAAACGCGAACCGGACCGAAAGTCACGGACAAGGTGAGACGCGCGCGTTTTCTGCATACTGGAAGCGCGAGGCGACGTGTCGATGCGCATCATCACAGCGAGAACACTGCATAGATTCATCTATACATACAAACACTGCATAGATTTATATATACATACAAACAAACACACAAAGAGACAAATGATGTCTTCGTCGTGTTATTTGTTATTGGCCGTATATGTACGAATCAAGCGCGTGCGCGCGTGGATAATGTTTTTCTGCAAACGTTAATTGCATTTCTCCTTGACGCGACGCGTGACGTCACATGTGAGCGCGAAGCTTTGCGTTTTTTATTTTAATAGTGTTTATTTACTTAAACAGAATCACGTGACAAGCTGAGTGTAAAATCACACAGATACTGTCAGAGCAGCTCACACACCACAGTTTAACTATAGTAAAACATAATCACATTGTTTGACTACAGTGAACATAGTTTCATCGTGGTATTTGTAGTACACTCTTAAAAATAAAGGTGCTTCAAAAGGTTCTTTGATGCCACAAAGAACGTTTTTGTATAAATGGTTCCATAAAGAACCTTTAACATCTGAAGAACATCTCCGTTTCACAAAAGGTTCTTCAGATTATGAAGAGGTGGGTCTTTAAAGAACCTTTGACTGAATGGTCTTCTACTTCTATGACGTCGCTGTGAAGAACCTTGTGAGCGCCTTTATTTCTAAGAGTGTAGTCATAAAAATGGTAATCAATCTGCCAAAACACTTTGGTTCATTTTCCTATAAGGAACACACAGTAGCATCATCATCACACCGAATTTATAGATGTGAATTGAAAGTAAAGAATAAAGCTGTGCTAGTTTTCAATATTTTTATCATCGATATTCAATATTTGATTTATTTCTCTATTTGGCAAAAAAGTACAGTTATGGCCTTGTTTTTATGGCCTTGTCATTGTTTTTATGAATGAGTTGTGCTGCAGGTGTTTTTTGACATCACTGTAGGAGGACATGAGGTCGGCAGGATTGTCATCGGTCTGTTCGGGGAGGTCGTGCCCGTTACCGTGCAGAACTTTGTGGCGCTCGCTACAGGAGAGGTTTGAATCATTCTTTTAACACCTACGTGTGCTGGTCGGTGTTGATTTGGAAATAACTGTAGCGTCACTTACCCTGTGCTGTCAGTGACAACACTCAGAGATTCTCTCCTCAGAAAGGTTACGGCTATAAGGGCAGCAAGTTCCATCGTGTGATCAAAGACTTCATGATCCAGGGAGGAGACATCACAGCTGGAGACGGAACAGGAGGTGAGGAGAAGACACACCGTCACCCCTGCATCATCATCATCATCATCAGCTCCTGAATCTACATTGAGACACAGTTAGAGAATACAGAAGATCTTTCCCATCATCATTTTTATTGAATTTGAGCATCACGGGTGTGTGTAGAGGTGTATTTCAGTGTCAGTGCGTGTGTGTCTGTACAGGTAGAAGTATTTACGGTCACACGTTCGCTGATGAGAACTTCAGACTGAAGCATCTGGGTGCAGGGTGGGTCAGTATGGCGAACGCCGGACCCGACACCAACGGCTCTCAGTTCTTCATCACACTGGCCAGAGCTCCGTGGCTGGACAACAAACACGTGGTGTTCGGTAAAGTTCTGGAGGGAATGGTGAGGAGATCTTCTACAGACACGGCGTGAAATCTTTTATTCGGGATGTCACTCATCTGTCCGTCTGTCTCTTTCAGTCGGTCGTTCACACCGTCGAACTTCAGGACACAAACGAGAGGAATCTGCCGTACACCGAGTGTGTGATCATCAACAGCGGACGCATTAAAGTCAAAGAGCCCTTCGTAGTAGAAGTGGAGGGCTGGTAACATCAGGCACGTGTTCTCGTTGTTAACACGCGTGTACTGCACGCGTCAGGGTTTCACACGTGTCATTAATGATCATCTCTACGTCTATGCAGACACTTTTCTACACTTACATACCTCACCATATCAAATCACAGAATCTGTATTCTCACGGGGTCATTCACACCGCATGTGCTGCTTTCTTGTGCAGTTGCCAAATGTTTGTATGTAAAAAAACCAGTCCTAATTTACCCAGATTCACTCATATTCATCCCATTTCATACGCGTGTGAAATGTAAAAGTGCTCTGTCCATGTGTATGTGTTCGTGTTTTAAGATCCTCAAGAGATTTCTCTGCTATATCAGAATAAAGAACTTTAATCCTGAGTGAGTTTGTGATGTAATGTGACGTGACGGCTCACACATTTTCTGATGGTTTGACTTTGAGTTTAAATCACGATGTGAACACAGCGCGATTTGTTCATCTCACCTGCGTTTCATGTTGCGATGATCAGGACAGAAACACTGAAAGGTCAAACAGCAGAAGATCACGTGAACACGTGTGAAGAGTTCATGTAGACATGCGATGATGTCACAACACACTTGAATGCTTTACATTTCACCAAAACATCAAAATAAAGACCACGAAGCATTACAACAGGAGGGATTGTTACAGATCTCATTTCTGTCAAAACCTGTGTGCGACTCATTCTTCGGTGGAACACAAAAGAAGATATTTTGAGAAATGTCTCAGTGAGTGGTTTTGTGTTCATGCGAGTCAACGGAGTTCAGTGTTGTTTGCTTATCAACATTCTTCAAAAGATCTTCTTTTGTGTTCTGAAGAAGAAAGAAACTCGCACAGGTTTGAGTAAATGAGGACAGAATGGGGGTACTAGACCATTACTGTTCCGTATATGAACTTTTTGTTAAGACGTATTTCTGCGAAACCCACATTTTGAAGAGTTTTCTCTTTTTAAAGCGAGGTCTGCCTCATAGAACACGAAACAAGACTCGCACACCACGAGCTCGGATTCCTCCACCAACAAGTGAACGTGTGAGGAGCTCTGGGAGGAGACTTCAGAAGAGAATCGATTCACGAGCTGTTTGGAGGTGAGCGGAGATGACAGGCCTCATTACAGCACAGCTCGAGTCCCTCAGGAACGCTCCCGCTGCATGATGGGACAGTTTGCTGGAAAGGTCAAGAGCAGACAAATCAGCCTGGCAGAAAGCATCTGAAACTGCCGCTGATAGAGGCGCGTCTGCCCCGACATCAGACGATTCAAAAGAAACTCTCGTCTCTACGTTTCTATCACACCGTGGACTCGCGGGACGCCGCGCTATTCCTTCCTCTAACGCTTCCGTGCATAAACATTGTGCGAACACCAGCACTTTCGTGCAATACGGTCTGGAGCGTATATCGATCGTCCCTGGACTGACAAGAGAATCATTTAGAAATCTCCTCTCAGTTTCTGCTGTATTGACGTCCCTGTAATGGCACATCTAACCCTGTGAAACTCTGACAGTTATGAGCCCGTCCTGCAGGTCTTTACAATTAAAGAGTGAATTATCACTGCACTGACGGATCTGACAACACGTCCAGAGATCAGACACACTCAGACTCACACATCACATCGGACAAACACAAAAACTCTTACAGATCATTGAAATAAATGAATGACCCGACTTCATCTCTGCATAAGCCATTTCAGTCACTGTAATAAATTCGTCAGAACACGCAAACTTAAAAAACACCCCATCGTTCACTTCAAACAAGCCTGAACTGGGATGAGATAAAAGTGACAAAACGTTCCGCGTGCCCAAAACCTCTCCGGTGTAAAAATGTGTGTGTGTGGCGTGAGAAATCGATGGAGTTTCATCTCTGAAGGCTGAACAGACACCTGCTGGACAACATTGATCGTCCCTTCAGGACCCTCAGACTCTTCCCCCTCCGCCTCGCCAATTGTCTGCCTTTTTCTCTTTCGCCCGTTAGAACGCGGTCACAAATTTACAAAAGGGACTTGTTCTCCCCGCCCGGGGTGAGGTACCATCACTCAGCGGAAAAACATTGTGAAAATATCAGAGGGAAGAGCCGTCCGACAGGGGAGAGGTATAAACAGTCTAATGATTTCCCCAGAGTTTCTGCCAGCAGCCCGTGTCACATGAAAGCCGCATAAATGGTGACATATCCTCAGTCAGTATCACGGGGAAATCGAACCCTGACATTCTTTTTAGGGCCCGAGCCTCCTCATCAGCCAATTACCGCCGGAACTGGAGAGCCAGCTTCTCGGAGCGCGGTCGAGAATGCCACGAACCTTCTGAGATTACCACTGCCAAAACAGCCTCGACTGCCCCGCGGCCCAGAGGAACTATTTATAAATGAACTCAAAGCGCTTTGGATCAAACGGCCCTGTAATAAGACTTTTTCGCACGAAATGACGGCCCTGTATTCACACGGACGGAGAAAGAGAAGACGGTGAAATTAGCGGATAACATACATCACATCTCTCAAACAAAAGTTCTCCACCGGCGGCGTCACATCCCACGTCCTCGAGACACGACGAGCAGAAGACGCTGACGGTGGATGACAGATGAAAGCAGCTCTGTTTACTCACGAAGATGAGCTGCCGTTCAGCGTATGCAGACCTCAGAAACAAACATCACATCAGCTGATCTTCAGCTCGAGATGCTTAAATCAATCAAAGGAGCAAATAAAGAAACGGATTACTGCTGATGAGCCTGAATGTTTCTTCAGATAAGAGCAGCGAGGCTCTCTGTATTTGTCTGCTTAATGTGAGCTCTCTCTCTCACATGTGTGGAGCAGATCCCTCTGAAACTCATTAGCGCTGAAGGCCGGAGCTCCGGGAGAGACGAGGGGGATTCGCGGCTCCTCTCATCACCTCTGAAACAATAAGTGCTGAAGCACAGATGACCTGATCTCCTCATTATAACCGTATGATCATTTCCATTCAGTCACATTAAGCGTGATGCGCGGCCTGTGTCTGCCTTTACAGTTACTGACGCACGCACCTTAGAAGCACACCTTTTATTTTGCTTGAAATGATGATCCCTGTTATACAAAAATATAAAATATGTAAATAATAAGACAGCAAACAATAATAAATATGTAGAGAAAAAAACATATATATATATATATACAGTATATATACAGTATATACACTGTAAACCGTTGCTGTAGTTTTGCAGAAGGTTTGCCAGTAACTTACTGTAGATTTGATTACTACACAATATTTTCCAATTAGTACTGTTTTTAATTTGAGTTCAACTTTACTTTAATCCAAACTAAAACACTTTGACTTGTGAGATTCAGAATGAGCTAGAAGAGACTGGCCTCGTCACTGGCATACGCCGATCAACACTGCAAACTATGACATTCTTCCTTTAGAAGCATTTTTGTTTTGTTTTCTAGTAAAATATTTAAAACTTCTTAAATTACCATAACAAGAAAAGTGACCTAAGATATTTAGTCTTGTTTTATGAAAGAAAATATAAGAACTAGGTTCGTTTACGTTTAAAACAAAATTGTAAATTAAATCTACAGTAAGTTACTGGCAAACCTGCTGCAAAACTACAGCAAAGCTATATTTGAAGAGTTTGGTTCCAAAATGAGATGTTTTTATGATATTATCATGTTTTTACTGTGTTTTATTGTGTCAGTTTGATTGATGTTCATTGGACCGCACAATAAAGAAAACATGATTTATGACAAATTGTAAAAATGGAGTTATCTCTTTTTGGAACCAAACTCTTCATTTGTGATTTCACACAGCCCTAGTTCATATTTGACTTTTTTAGATTTCTATTTCTATCCAGATTCCTATTTTTAAAACGTCCGGTGTAAAACTGTATGAGAAATGAATATTTATGCCAAGGGACTTTTTAAGTGCATTTAAGAAAATCATTTGTTCTCTTGGAATCGAACCCACAACCTTCGAGTCGCTAACACAACGATCCACCAAAGCTTACGGTTACAGGAACAGTGACGTCAGCACCTGCCTTTGAAACTGATGTTTGGTTTGTGTTTTCAGATGACGTCCATGAAGTGATAAAGGCCGGTCTCTATTATGGAGGGGTTTGGGATGGAGTGAAACCGGACAGGGCTGACGTGTGCCCCACGCACGCCGGTTGGCGGATCTTCAGGGGCAGATGGATCGATAGCAGCTGAATGCCATCTGCTTGGTGCAGCAGAACGCAGCTCGAGCTCGCGCCATGCATCTTCTACTATTGAAAGGTTATTTTTATGCGAGTAAACAATTCATCCTCCGGTCTCCACGCGTTCTGCTCATTTACCCGCTCCTGGTCGATACCATATGCAAAACGGGCAGAAAAAATTGAATCCTAGGAGTGAAGCTGATGCCCAGGTGACGGCAAATCGATCGGCCTCTCCACTAACCTGTGACGTGCGGTCAGGGTGTTTTATAGCCGATCATGCAAATCTACTACGTCCCGGCAACACAATTCAAAAGCTCCCTTTCTCTTAAGAGCCCCGAACAAACAGGAAGATAAGACACCGGACGAGAGGAGCATCTAGTTTTTAACGTCAATTAATGACACCGGCTGCACGCGCTGTGTTTTTAGTTTTCGCCGCGAGGGTTTCTGGGCCCCGAGGCCACACATACAGGAAAGTATGGTGTGTGTTCCCCCGCCCACCTCTCGCATTTGACGGGATGATAGGCCTTTCTGAAGCATCATCGCCGCCCCCGTTCAGAGAGACACGAACGTTTTCCACGGAGCGCTCCGCCGCGCGCTCGACCTGTTACGGGCTCCGGGGATGTCGGCGGGCGGAAGGGAGGGAGGAGGGGGATTGTTGGGCTCTTATTAGATTTTCTGCAGTCCGGCTATTAGTGATAAATGTACTGCTGCATTCACTGTCGAGTTAATCAATGCTGCCAAAGTTTTGTTGACCTACCAGCAATCCATAAAGCCGAGGCGCTCCGTTTTTACCCTCCCGCACCGTGACAACTCTGTCCGCCGCGGGGGCTCTCCGGCGGTCCGGCGCTCGCTCGCGCTTCACTTGAAAGGCTCTCCGCAAATTGAAATAGTGTCTTTAAAAGCGGGGCAATTGCTGTGACGCCTCGGCTGTCAAAGAAATTGTTTAAAAACCAGAGTCAGTCAAACAGATCCAGTTTGATGGTTAAAACACTGGCAAATCGATAACTTCACACATGATAGAATGTTGTCAAGTGTTAAAAAAACGCGCCGCGTTCCTGACAACAAACTCCTTATTTTCACAGGCGAGGCAGTAAAATGGACGCGAGGGGTTTGAGATCGAAGGCCTGGAATGTATGATGCTGTCAGCTCGAGCCTCCGAAACAAATGACCGCTGCACACTTTCAAACGCAATTATGGTCTTATGAAATATGAATTTCCATTGATCTCTCACAGCGTTTCCCATGGTCATTCAGCTCTGTGCATGAAATACTCGCAGTATAAATTATGAAAGCTGACTGACGTCATTTGTGTTTATAGGTCAATGATTGTTTCCGTATTATTATTATGATTCTTTCAGCAGCAGATTAAGAGAAATAGAAGGCGGTGGTGGCTGAGGTGAGTGCAGTCACACAGATACCGTCGAGCACGAGGCCGCAGCACGGCTGGAAATACAGATGAACCTTCTTGACAAACGAATCACATCAACGGCCTACGACAGCATTTATCACTGACCGGTGTTAATAAACCGTCGAACACTTCACAACACCTACAGTGTAATTGTTTCCTTGAAAAGTATCTTAAAATTGTCTGTACAACTAAATGTCGAGTTGCTGTAACTTACAAAAACTGAAATTTATTATTTTATTTTGATGTGTTAAAGGAATGAAAATATATCATGTTGCCATATTGATCATATTTAGAGATATATATATTTCATGTCAAAATTACCCTTAAAATGACCAGTTTTACTGTATACGAACCAGAAATGAAGGTTTTGTTACCATGGTATTTGTAGTAAAACTGTGGTTATACAAATGGGAATCAATCTGTTAAACTAATTTTAAGGGGAGGTTTCCCGGACAGGAATTAGATGAAGGACTATAGGTCTTAGTTAAATAAGAACATTGAAGCAGTTTTTACGAGCATGCCTTACAAAATAATATCATTACTTTGACAGCACTGATGTATTTTAAGACATTTTCAGTTTAGACAGCTCGAACATTTATTTTAGTCAAGGGCTAGTCTCAAACCCTGTACAGGAAACCATCCCATAATGTTTGTTTGCTGAAGAAAAATCTCTACACCTTAAAAACGTCCGAACCACATGACTGGTGACTTTATCAAACATTAGCTACTGACTGTTTTTGGCCTGTTTGTTTGTTGAAGGAGATAGTGAATGTGCGAATAATTTTGCGTCTGCTGCGCATTAGCATGAAAGTGTTGATGTTATTGACCCCAGTGTTCAGTGTCCTGACCGTTTGTCATTAATGTGAATCTGGACGTGGTGTGTTCACTCAGCCATCTCTGGGATGGTCGATGGTTCCTCTGTTTCTAACGCAGGTGAATGAAGAACGATGAGCAGCGTGTTAATTTCACAAACATAATGAGGAATTAGAAGGAAATTACTGTACAAATGATGATATAAGTCTTGCCCAACGGGGGTACAATGCTCATAAATTTTCCTTCACTTACCGCGTTTGTTTTCTGGTGTATTTCTGGTGCTCTGAAGGGAACTCGCTAACAAGAACAACCAACCCCCCCCCCGCCCACACACACACACACACACACACACACACACACACACACACGCCACACACATTTTGGGAAATAAGCCAATCGGCTACCAGGAAATATTTTTCTTTATTAAGTGACCCGTGTCCCCGGAGACAGAAGAGCGAGCAAACAATTAATCTTTTCCTATTGTTGGGTGTAGAAGGTTCGGGCCGTGATGAAGCGGCTCTGGTACCTGTGGAGAGAGAGAGAGAGAGAGAGAGAGAGAGAGAGAGAGGGGTAATTAGGCCTGGCCTGGGGAATAAATGGATTCCAGCTTCAAGTGTGCTGAGCTTTCAGCCTGTGACAGGCCTTTACTCGGCACACATCACCTATGACCAAAAACAGCAGAATAATTAACCAAACTCAATGTATTCATTGCTGTAAGACATTAAAAACGCTGGCATTAATTGCTCTTCTTAACAAAGTGTTTAATCAAATGAAGACAGAAGCTTGTGTTCACAGTTGGCTAAGCAAGAAAAGCCCTCGCCAGCCCAAAATATCAATAACACACCCGGCTGAACGCTTGGATTAAGGTTTCTTTGTTTTTACTTTATACTTTTACTTGATTTTAACAAGACACCACATAGGATCTGTCTCACCGCTCGCACTCTGACTTCTTTTTATTGCATTTATTTCATCAGATTTTATTCTATTAGATATTTCATAAATATTTGAAGAGTTTGTTTCCAAAATGTGATAACCCTGTTTTAAAAATTGTTCAGAAATCATGTTTTTTATTTTGTTGTCATGTTTTTATTGTGTATGTTAGCGGTTTTCTTTTAGTTTTATGACTTAAATTAAAACAAACCAACTGCAGTTTGATTGGTAATGCACAATAAAAAAAACATGATTTTGTCTCATTTTGCAAATTTTGATTCCTATGAGATATTTAGTAAAGTGAGAGACTGTACCACACAGATCTGTGCGCTCTCTTTTATAATCACTGACAAATCATTCTGAATCATTGTGAAACGTATTTAAATTAACATCGACACAAATCTGAAATGTAAGTTTATGTGCTTTTCACAATGTGCATCAGAACCATTACATGAACCCATGCGCGCACACACCCAACTCAAATCTCCGAGCCCCGTTCTCCATCCAGAATGCTCTTTATACAACACAAAAGAAACATCGGTAACACTTTACATTAAGGTTCCCTTTATGAAGCATTTATAAATGTGTTCATTAATGATTAATAAGTCATTTACAAATGCATTATAAAGCAGTTATAACAGCATGGATAAAAAGGGGGATTCTAACGAAATACCTGCCAAATAGTGAGCAGGTATAAGACCTAAACACCCTACAGTGTCCAGTCTGACAGCCTATATTGCAAACAACATCAAGATACTAATGAATCTGCTTTCGAGTCAAATAAATAATGAATAAATACATTTATTAAGCATTTATAACATGCGAGTTAAAATGGCTCACTATTTGGCAGGTATTTCGTTAGAATCCCCCTTTTTATTTATCCAGTTATAACTGCTTTATAATGCATTTGTAAATGACTTCTGTATCATTAATGAACACATTTATAAATGCTTTATGGAGCGAACCTTAATGTAAAGTGTTACCGAAACATCTTTCTGTTTCATACAAGATTCTTTGCACTGGTGGAACTACAGACTATAAACAAATAAAAAAAAGAAGTGATTCTTTAATAAACCTTTGACTAAAAGATTCGTTCAGGAATCAAACATTGCTGTGAAGAACCCTTTAAGAGTATCTAGAAGATTTGTAAAGCTCCTAATGTTGAAGGTGTGAAATATTATGATCAGTCCAAACAGGATCCTGATGTGATCCGATCATGAGAGAAACACACGTTCACAGCAGCTTCACACATGCAGCAGCGCTGACAAATAACAGAGAACAGAGCGCTCCGTGTTGTCCTACATTCCTGGTCCGGTTCTCCTAAAAACCTGTGGACTCAGGAGAGGGGGGGGGGGAAGAGAGAAGCAGTGATGGATTCCAGTTATTAGCAGATCAAAAAGATGGATGAGGTTCTGTTTCAGCCAATCAACATCATCATCTAGATCTATTTAAAGATAGCGCTTGTGCTAATCAACTTATTAAAGGTTGTGATAAAATCAGAGCGCAGAATAATCTGCCGTTGTGAAACACATCTCCTCTCTGATCGATAAAATCACTTGAGCCCGTGCAGAACAGAGGTAAGTAAACCCTCTCTGTCTCTCTCTCTCTCTCGCTCGCTTGCTCGCTCATTAATATTATTTAACACTCTTCAGTTCACATAATGAAGAAGAAAAACTTCGACACACTCACATCAGTGTCTATCTGATATGACATGATTCAATAAATGAAACAAATACATGAAATAAACCAAATGAATAATGAACACATCACACGAGTCAAATCATATCTAGAATAAAAAGTGTTTCATTTAGAGGATCACTTCACCATAAGGTCTTATTTATTAAGATCAGTGAACATCAACAACATATTTTTAAAACATTTATTCATCTCTGTTAGTTTTTATACAAATACATGTGTTCGTTGTTTGTTCATGTTGCTTGATGGTGCATT